>NC_064814.1:34362321-34435706 GCF_023721935.1 Panthera uncia
TTTTTTTTTTTTTTTTTTTTTTTTTTTTTTTTAAGTAAGCTCTACACTCAATGTGGGACTTGGAACTCAGGTCAAGAGTCACACATGCTCTATCAACTGGGCCAACCAAGTACCTCCCCAACTGGGTTTTTTTTTTTAATTTGACAAGTTGATTCTCAAATTTATCCAGAAGAGAAAAGGGATGTTATTGAAAAAGAAGAATATTAAGACAATTAGGTGCCCTGCAGATATCAAATATTTTATAAAATCGACAGTGGCAGATAAATGTCCATTTGGTCATTTGGAACCAGGAGTCCAGAAAGGAATCAATATACAATGCAAAGGAGTATATGATGGATGTGACATTTCAAACAATTGGGGGAAAGACTGATTATTCACTGATGTGAGGACATCTGGCTATCCCTTTGGTAGGATAACTCACTCTCTTGAGGGGTGAAAATGATGAAGTCCTCAACTTGGACCACCCTGAAAGTAAAATGGCAAGTGGATTAAAGAACTACATTAAGAAAAAAGTGTAAGAGTGCAAGAAGTAACAATGAGATATTTTTTTACCTGTTGGATTGGCAAAAACCTTTTAAATTTAGTAATATGTAAGGCTGGGAAAGGTGTGGAGACAAGCACTCTCATTAACTATTAGTGGGAATGTAATTTAATATCAGTTCATATCAAACGAAATTTAAACTACACATATCTTTTGGCCTGGAAGTTCCATTGCTAGGAATTTACCATACGGGCATCTTTGCAAAAGGTACCTATGTAAGGACTTTCACAGCATTGCTTATAATAGTAAGGGATTTTTTTTTTTTTAAGTACTAGAAGAAAATATGGGATAGAATACACGAAAAAAACTCTTGATATTTCCTTTCTTATATTTCCAGTGATGTTATGCTTAAAATGTCCTTTTATCTTTTGAGATCAGTTCAATAGAACTTATAGAACTTTTTTAAAGAAAAGATTTGTTATTTTTAAGTAATCTCTACACTCAACGCAGGGCTCAAATTCACAACCCCAAGATCAAGAGTCATGCGCTCAACAGACTGAGACAGCCAGGTGCCCCTAAAGTTTCATATTTTCTTCTAGCATTTTTTTTCTTCTAGAATATTTAATGGTTAAAATGGGTCTTGACATTAAAATTTCTCTGGAATTATTTTGGCATGAAGTGAGTTTGAACTTCTTTCAAATAACTGTTCCCCAATGCTTTTTGTGAAATGATCCATTTTTTTTATCTATTGGTTAGTGATACTCCCATTATTAGATAGTAGGTTTTTACACACCCTGGGATCTATTTCAGGGTTAACTATTCCTATACACTGATTTATTGATTTGGGAGTCCTGTCTTGCTTGTATTGAGTTCAAAGTCTTCAAATGTAGACTATGAGAATTAATCTTAGAACCAAAATAAGAATCTAATTAATTTCCTATTGTTTCTTCTCATAGCTAGAAAAAAATCAGTAATATCTACTCCTAAGTATTAGTCTATTGTTCATCTATCAGAGCCACCTTGTGTGTTTAGAACTGTGAGGTAATGTGCCTCAAGAGGTTAAATTCTATGACTCTACCTTTACTCTGCCCCTGTTGTTTTTGTAACTCAATATTTGACAAAATAATCAGTCTAATCTGGCTACTGCTGTCACACTCATTGTGTGCAAATGTAAACTGGTAGGAGACACAAAATTAGAATCACTGCTGCCAGAGTCCCAAAGGTGTCAAACCTGTATCTGTTCTTAATTAGCCATGGAAATTCAATCTGTCATGTTTTCTGCAGATAACTATTTTCAGAGTCATTAATGTGGAAAGAATGCTCATACTATTTCTTTTTAGATACCTCTACTTATACACTTAGCCTTTTCTTCTAAAGAGACCTACTCTTGAATTTATTGCTTTTCCTTGATGTAAGTTCCATTCTTCTCATTTTCTGATAAGTTACACAAAAGTTATTTAAATAATTTGGAAAAATCTTTTTTTTTCCTTGAAGTAACTACTGTGTGCTTTATTTTTACTCAGTAGTACTATTTACTATATTTATGTTGGAGAAAATTTTAAGCCCCAAAGAATGTGTCCTCCAGAATTAGAGACAAAATCAGAGACCACCTTTAAGAGAGAAACCAATAAAATTTAAGCATTACATTTGGTTTCTGAGGTAGGGTAGGAACAGATTACTTAGAATACTCACTGCATCCCCTGTGCTGAGCTGTAAGGCATAATATTACTCCCCCCACCCCATTTTCTTCCTCCGTCCAGTCTGTGGGACTTGAGTGAACTTAGTAGGGACTTCAGAAGTAACTGTTAAAGGTGAACTTTTAGATCACCTATTTAAAGAGAGGAAGTTTGTACATTTAAGTGAATATTGGCCAAGTAGCAAGAACACTTAATAACTTACAGTTGGCTTTTGATTTAAACCTTTTATTATTTTTTTCCCTAGGATATTCTCTCATCAGAAAAATCCAGATTCCCCATCCTCCCCCCCACCCAGCATGTGCTTTAACAGAAAAATCCATTTCACTTTCTTGCTATTTAACTTGGCACGAGTTATGTTGTATCTACCTCCTTAGTTGTTTGTAGGAAGATAGGGCATGGAAAATGTCTAGGATGGTGCCTGCATACAATAAGCACTCAGTAAATGTTACCTCTTGTCATTTGTTATTAATGATTTATTGTTATTAACCATCTTGATTAATTTTTCTCAGTACAGTGGTTTTATTTTTCACCTTACTCTCCTGTAATCTGGCCTCCATCTTCTTTACCTTCCTGAACCACTTCTTACCTCCTAATTACCAACTTCAATTCCAGTTCTCTTGTTTACAGAGCTCTCTGCTTAATTTATAGCTTTCAACACACATATACAAGCATATCTTACACATTTATTTTAATTTGCATGAACATATATTAATTTGCCAATCTTTAGATGTACAGCCAAGACCTTTACTCTGTATATGAGTCCACTGTTTGGAGTTCAGCATCCTTTCTTTTTTCATAAACCACATCAATAGTGTATCACCTAAGCCTTTCAGCTTTCCTACTTACTATAAAGTGGAACAAGAACTTAAAAACATATGCAAAGTGCTCTCAAGGCAGAATCCTTCTGGGTTTCATAATTTACCCAAAACACCATCAATCTTTTATAGTTGTCACATGTATACCTAATTGACAGCAGGGTTTTGTTGTTGTTGTTGTTGTTATTGATTTGCCTTTATTAAATCTTCTTAAAGCATTGAATTTAATTTTCACGGAGAGAAATTGTTTTTCCTCCATTCATATTTCATCATGTTGCACAACATTTAATTAAATATATAATTAAACAAGAACAACTGGAATAAACAAGTTTGTGAACCAACATTGGCTCACCATGTGGGAGCAGTAGTGCATGGATATTGCAGACTATGAGTCTGGAGTTCTCTCTTGTCCATCAAGAGAGTGGACGCAGAATTGAATATGAGAGAGGCTGATGTCTGGGAGAAGACAAGAGCCCTGAACAGGGATTTCGTGTCTGTATTTATTTATTTTAATTTTTTTAACATTTATTTATTTTTGAGAGTCCGAGCGTGAGTGGGGGAGAGGCAGAGAGAGGGGAGACACAGAATCCAAAGCAGACTCCAGGCTCTGAGCTGTCAGCACAGAGCCTGATGCGGGGCTTGAACCCACGAACCGTGAGATCATGACCTGAGCCAAAGTCAGACACTCAACCGACTGAACCACCCAGGTGCCCCTTGTGTCCAAATTTATTGAGCTCTCAAGATCTTACACACATAGTGAACATGAAGAAAACAGATAGTATCATTAACTTGTGTGTGTAAGAAGCAAAGGGTCTGGGGTGGGGGGGGGGCAAGTGGAGTTTGAAGTTGTGATCAAAGTATATTGGTGCCAGACGGAAAGTAGTTTCCTGCAGGTAATATAACAAGTTACTCATTATCCCATTATAATATCTTGCTAACTAACCTTGGGTGCTTTCACCCTGTGGTGGTGGCTTTCTGCCCTAAGCTTTTTTAAAAAAATTTTTTAATGTTTTTATTTATTTTTTGAGACAGAGAAAGACGGAGCATGAGCAGGTGAGGGGCAGAGAGAGGGGGGACACAATCTGAAGCGGGCTCCAGGCTCTGAGCTGTCAGCACAGAGGCTGACGCGGGGCTCGAACTCACAGAGTGTGAGATCGTGACCTGAGTTGAAGTCGGACACTCAACCGACTGAGCCACCCAGGCGCCCCTGCCCTAAGTTTCTTTAACCCATTTATGTAACTATAAGGAATTCCTGAACACATCTCCCCACACTTGAATGTAATAGGGAATTGAAATCTAGCCCCAAAGAGACATCAAAGTATCTGTGATATTTCATTTATTTTACTTAAATAGGCAAAAAAGATGTTATGAAAATATTAACAATCTTCACTCCTTGGTAGTGAGGACACAGGTGTTCATTTTAGTGTTCTCTACATTTTCTGCAAAAAAAAAAAAAGTTCTCAAAGAGAAAAAGCAAATGATTCCATAGCCTGTATGAAGAAGAGAACTAAAGATCTTAGATACTGGTGTGTTCAAGAGAATGTTATCCTGTGCCTAGTCTTCTCTGCGAGCTAAGCTTGGGGGAAGTCCATCAAAGTCTTCCACATAGTTTGATTCTCCAGTGTTTTGCCTCATTTTCTTGGGAAGGCAGCAACCTCTAAGCCTTACCTCTCTGCTCTGTCCACCATGGTAAGGCATCAGGAAAGTAGAAATGACTACCTTTGGGATTTGGGAAGATATATCCAAGGCCCCTTTCACCACTCAAGTTAAGTAAAGCCTCACATATGTGAGACTCTGAATGGAATCAGCTCATCTGATATATTTAAAATAATATTCAATTTGCATAAAAAACACAGGAAACAACAAATGTTGGCAAGGATATGGAGAAAGGAGAACCCTCTTGCACTCTTGTTAGAAACACAAACTGGTATAGCCAACAGTATGGAGGTTCTTCAAAAAGTTACAAACAGAACTACCCCACAATCTAGCAGTTGCACTACTAGGTATTTACTCAAAAATACAAAAATACTAATTCAAAGTGATACATGCAACCTGATGTTTACAGCATTATCTACAACAACCAAATTATGAAAACAGCCCAAGCGTCCATCAGCTGATGAATGGATAAGGAAGATGTGGTATGTATATATGCGATGGAATATTACTCAGCCATAAAAAGAATGAAATCTTGCCATTTGCAACCACACGGATGGAGCTAGAGAGTATTATGCTAAATGAAATCAGAGAAAGACAGATACTATATGACTTCACTCATATGTGGAATATAAGAAACAAAACAAACGAGCAAAGGGGAAAAAGAGAGAGAGAGAGGCAAACCAAGAAACAGACTCTTAACTATAGAAAACAAACTGGTGGTTACCAGAGGGGGGTGGGTGGAAGGATGAGTTAAATAGGTGATGGGGATTAAGGGGTGCACTTGTTGTGATGACCACTGGGTGTTGTAGAAGTGTTGAATCACTATATTGTACACCTGAAACTAATATTACACTGTATGTTTACTAACTAGAATTTAAGTTAAAACATGGGGCGCCTGGGTGGCGCAGTCGGTTAAGCGTCTGACTTCAGCCAGGTCACGATCTCGTGGTCCGTGAGTTCAAGCCCCGCATCAGGCTCTGGGCTGATGGCTCGGAGCCTGGAGCCTGTTTCCGATTCTGTGTCTCCCTCTCTCTCTGCCCCTCCCCCGTTCATGCTCTGTCTCTCTCTGTCCCAAAAATAAATTTAAAAAAAACGTTGAAAAAAAGAAAAAAAAAACTTAAAAAAAGAACATTCAAATAATTAAGATTAATTTTTCAGGGTGCCTGGCTAGCTCTGTCGATTGAGCGTACAATTCAATTTCAGCTCACGTCATGATCTTATGGTTCATTAGATCAAGCCCCACATTAGACTGTGCTGACAGCATGGAGCCTTCATGGGATTCTCTCTCTCCCTCTCTCTCTACCCCTCCCCAACTTGCACATGCTCTCTCTCTCTCTCAAAATAAATAAATAAATAAACAGTTTTTAAAAGATTAATTTTTCATTAACTTGGGAAAGTAGGGATATTAAATATGAACATAATTATAGAAAATAAGTTTACATTCCTCACAGACCTGAGTTTGTGTACTCACTACATCTGGATGTCTCTGATTTTCTCCAAGACATTTTGCAAAATATTAGGTAAGGTTGTGTGATGGTACTCTATAGATTCTTATTTCCTTTTCTTTCTTTCTTTCTTTCTTTCTTTCTTTCTTTCCTTTTTTTTCTTGCCATCTTAAGCATCCTCTGCTTGATTTTTGCATTTCCTTTAATAGATAAGTATCTTCTGATGCAATTGGAGAGGAGTTTTTAAAACACTTTTTGGGAATCACCACCTGAAAACAGAAAGCCAGCAAACTAACACTTTCATAAATTCATTATAGTGGTTTTGCTTTGAGGGGATAGTACACTCATACAGAGAGAAAGGGAGAGGGAGAGAGGCACCAGTTAGGCACCATCTCTTACTCAGATATCCTTTCCTTGTACCTTGTCTTGCTGGGGAGTCTTGAAGGTAGTTGTCCTGGGTGGTCTATACTTTGCCCAGGTTCTAAGTAGGGATTCTAAAGAAGATTTAAGTGATCCTGAGGGTATAGAGAAGTAACAGGACCGAAAACCATAATTACGATGAAACAAGGTGTTCTGCCTAGAGGAGTGTAGTGATTTGCTAGACATAAATTCTGTAGTGGGAATACTGGTGGATCTGTCATACTATCAGTAAGATATATAGAGACATGGGCATTCCCTAAGAATCCATTTGAAATTATAGACACAGTCATCCATCTGTGTGACTGGTAAGCAGTGAACTTAGAGATTCTTTAAGAATCTCTAAGATTCTGTCAGGCATAGGATTGTGGGAAACATACTAGAGATACATGATACAGGTACAACACAAAGCCTATTGTGGAAGAAGTTTATAGCAGAGTCAGCAGAGTGCACACAGTCCCCTAGGGTCTCATTATCCCATAGAGAGGTAAGCTTGGGTCAAGCTTGGTAGGACATTCTACAAATAGTGCTCCAGGAAAACACACAAACACACACACACACACACACACACACACACACACCCTGCCCCAAGCCGCTCTTTGTATTTACAGGGAAATGGGAGGGAGTAGAGAACACTAATCAACCAGAGTTTTTTATTTGGAGGAATGGCCATGAATACAAAAGGGATATTCTGTGGGACAATTGTCTAAAGGAGTTCAAACACTAGTGCTGGTATCTACTAGTAGTATTATAGCCCTTTGTGCTGAGCCAGATCATTTCAGCTGACCCAGCTCTTTGTCAGGCTACTCAAGGGTAGAGGCGATTGCCTTTGCAATCCAGCACGTAAAGGGTTTGTCTCCCCTCACTTCAAAATCTGGGATTTATACTGAGGAGGGCACCTTTTGGGATGAGCACTGGGTGTTGTATGGAAACCAATTTGACAATAAATTTCATATATTGAAAAAAAATCTGGGATTTAAAGTAAAGGCAATGCTTAGAAGGGAATGAGCCATTCATGCAGGCAGATACCACTGAAAATTGAATGAATAGTATAGTGGGGACTGGGTCAGGAAATAAAATGTGCCATTATGAGAATTAGATCTATAAAAAGTATAATCTCTGAGATAAAATCCAGAGTATTCTAGAAATTTTTGGTTGCCATTATCTTCATTCTTTGGGAAGTAGGGTTTCCCAGGTCAGTCCTTGAGCGAAGCACAGATATTCTAAGTATGGTCCGAGGCATGTGTGTCATGTGGAACTGGCTCAGAACACTTCTACTTATATCCTATTGGCCAGATTTTACTCACCTGACCACACTAACTTATAGAAGGCTGGGAAATGAATTCCTCTTTCTAAATGGACCATGTGCCCAGATTAAAAATTCTATGGCAGTCTAGGCCAAACCCCAATTCTTTTTCTTAAAAAAGAATTTGTTGTGAGTGGCTCAGTTGGTTAAGTGTCGATTCTTGATTTCGGCTCACATCATGATCTCCTGGTCATAAGATTGAACCCCATGTTGGCCTCCAACCCCACATCAGGCTCCAGCCCCACACTGGGCTCTGTGTTGACATTGAGGAGCCTGTTTAGCATTCTTTCTGTCCCTCTCTCTCTCCCTCTCTCTCTGCCCCTCTCCAGCTCGCATATGCATTCTCTCTCTCTCTAATATAAATGCTGAGTGTGGAGCTCGCTTAAGATTCTCTCTCTCTCTAGGGGCGCCTGGGTGGCGCAGTCGGTTGAGCGTCCGACTTCAGCCAGGTCACGATCTCGCGGTCCGTGAGTTCGAGCCCCGCGTCAGGCTCTGGACTGATGGCTCGGAGCCTGGAGCCTGTTTCCGATTCTGTGTCTCCCTCTCTCTCTGCCCCTCCCCCGTTCATGCTCTGTCTCTCTCTGTCCCAAAAATAAATAAAAAACGTTGAAAAAAAAAAATTAAAAAAAAAAAAAAAGATTCTCTCTCTCTCTCAAAAAATTTTTTTTGTTTAAAAAAAAGAATTTGTTATACAAATGTAGGGGTCTCTCATGGAACCAAAATTCAGGAAGCCTACCAGGACGAATAAGGACCTTGAATAGGGACTTGTCAGAAACCAAACCAAGGCAATTGTTCTCTTTATCTTTCTAGGGGCATAAAGGGCCTCAACTATGCCTTTCTCAGCAGACCACCCCTTTAATTGCTCATCAGCACACTTACACTCATCAAATATTGACTGAGCACTTACCATGGACCAGGACTGTTCCATGCACTGGGGACAGAGAAAGAAATAAAACAGACAGAAATATGTATTCCCAAAATGTCATCCATGCCCCTCCAGTCTATGTGTCCTTGTAACTGCAAGAATCTAATTTTTGGACTTCCTGTTTCTATTTCTCAATTCCAATTCTTCCGTAGGATTAAGTGGAGTTCTTAAAACTCCAAAGAAAATTGGTTTCAAGTTAGAATAGTTCAGTCTCCTGAAATAATATCAGCAGAGGGAACCACTGAGCCTCAAGTACATCGAAAGAGGGTTCTGGAGCCCAGCCAGACCTCTTTTCTGACTTACGTGTTCCAGGTGTCCCTTCAGCTGTGCAGAGAGAGTTATTTCTGAGGTTTCAGTTGAGCCCTGGGAGCTGGGAGTCATCAGGCCAGTGGTGAGATGGCTGGCCTCCATGCAAAACATGGAGAAAGAAAGAAAAATTAGTATCCGCTGGGAAACTAAAGTAGAAAACCAAACATAAATTGCAAATAAAACGTCAGTCTAAAGGGAACAAGCTGAGACAAAAAACAAGTATAAGGAAATGAGACAACAGGAAGCAACAAGATGAGTAAGTTTGGAAGGTATATTATTCATGATTAAATACAGAGGAAGAACAGACATTAGAACTGGTTGATCCAGCGATCCAGTGATGTCATGAGATGCATCTCATTCTTCACTCAGAGTTATAGGATGGCTGCCTGTAGCAATCAACATTACATGCTTCCCACATGTAGTGGGAGAAAAAGAATGGCTTTCCATAGCTCTTTCTCAAGTACAGAACTTTCCTAGAAATCTTCCGGAAACCTCTCTTAGTGCTTATTAGAACTAGGTCACATTAGATTGCTTTTAGCCACTTTTACCGTAGGCACTTTTACCATAGGCACTTTTTCTCCTGAGAAGACATTTAGCAATATCTGGAGACATTTTTGATTGTCACAACTGGAAGAAGGGGCCACTACTGGCATCTAGTGTCAGGGATACAACTAAACATTCTCCAATGCACAGGACAGCTCCCACAAGCGTCTGACTCTTGATTTCAGCTCAGACCATGATCTCACAGTTCGTTAGTTTGAGCCCCGTTTCAGACTCTACACTGACAGCTTGGAGCCTGCTTGGGATTCTCTCTTTCTCTCCTCTCTCTCTCTCTGCCCCTCCCCCTGCTCTCTCTCTCTCAAAAATAAAAAAATAAACATTAAAAAAAAAGAATATTGAGACTGGGAAATCCTGTTTTAGACCAAGTAGACCCACTCCTCTGAAGCACCAAGACTAGGTGAGGGAGGGGTACATACCAGAGAAAGTCTGATAACGAGTGGTCAGAGAGGTAGAAGATGGAAAAAATGGCCTGTTCAAAAGCCAAAGGAAAAATTTAAGGAAGATATGGCCAGTATTATCAAAGACTGTAGAGAGGTCAAGTATGTTTATGACTAAAAATCATCCATTGGATTCATCCATAAAGGTGTTACTTGTTACCTTTGCCCAAGAAGTTCCAGGAGGGTGGTAGGAGCCAAAGTTAGGCTGATATGGAATGAGTGAGAGATGGTAATCAAGAGACTTTAATTATGGTATAGGCAAATCATTCAAAAAGCTTGCATGTGAATGAAAGGAAAGAGAGAAGTAGATGAAGGGGTCAGGAAATCATTTGTTTTTAAATTATGAAGAGACAGGATCATTTTTAAAAAGTTTTTATTTATTGGGGCACTTGGGTGGTTCAGCTGGTTAAGTGTCTAACTTTGGCTCAGATCATGATCTCATGGTTCATGAGTTCAAGCCCCACATCAGGCTCTCTGCTGTCAGCACAGAGCCCACTTCAGACCCTCTGTCCCCTCTCTCTCTGCCCTTCCCCCGCTCTCTCTCTCTCTCTCTCTCCCAAAATAAATGAGCAAAAAAAAGTTGTTATTTATTTATTTTGGGAGAGAGAGAGAGATAACACTGATGGCATAGAGCCTGCTTAGGATTCTCTGTATTCTTCTCTCTCTGCTCCTCCTGCGCTATCTCTCTCCCCCTCTCTCTCTCAAAAATAAATACACTTTAAAAAAATAAAAGTAAAACTAATTTAAAAAATAATAAAGTAAAATGCTGATCAGAAAGATCCAAAGGAGTGAAACGTAATAGATCCATAAAAATGAGCCTGGTCTCTGAGAATGTCATCTACAGCAGTGCTTCTCAAACTTTATATATGCATGTGAGTCACCTGGAGATCTTGTAATCACCCCTGGGATTCTATTGAATGCATATTCTGATTCAGTGAATCTGGATTGGGGCTTACAATTCCACATCTCTTTTTTTTTCTAAGTTTATTTTACTTATATTTGAGAGAGAGAGAAAGTGTGAGCAAGCTAGGGACAGAGAGGGACTGTGAAATCATGACCTGAACCAAAATCACGAGTTGGACGCTTAACCAGCTGAGCCACCCAGACACTCCTTGAGTTTACATTTCCAACCAGCTCCCAGGTGATATTATCAGTGCTGCTGGTCCATGGACCCGACTTTGAATAGTAAGAATTTAGACCAGCAGTTCTCAGCCTTAAGTATGCACCAGAATCACCTTGGGTGCTTGTTAAAACAGAGGTTGTTGGGCCTCACTCCCAGAGTTTCTGATTCAGTACATCTGGGATTGGGCACGAGAATTTACATTTCTAACAAGCTCCAAGGTGCTGCTGATGCTGCTTGCCCAGGGATCATACTCTGAGAATCACTGATTTACTGTATGTGTAGAGAAAATCACCTTCAAAGAGAGATCACTTCAGCACTGAGAAAATAAGGAAAAGGCAAACACTGACAGGGCTGCAGATAAGTTTGTAGATTTTGGGGGGAGGTAAGATGCTAAAGAATTTCCTGCCTATTGGCCTGTATCTTCTCTGTGAAGTAGGAGTGAAATCATCAGCTGAAAGCAAGAGAGAGAGGAGGATGGAATAAGGAACATAAGTATTAGGTGAAGCTTAATGCCCTCCAATTAACTCTCCTCATAACACCATACAACAAGTCTATTTATTTTGTTACTTATTAAAGGAATGTTTGCAATTAATTCATCCAGACAAGTTGACCAGGAAGTTATGTGGGGCAGTGGAAGAATTAGCAAGATTTTCCTTTAGCTGGTTAACTGGAAACTCCTGCTTCGGAAATTTCCATGCTTGAATATTGTTGGCCATGTACTTTGATGTAGAAATTTAGGAATTCAATTGGTTTTAAAAGGCAGAGTGACATAGAATTTACTAAGGGATAGATTCTAGAATGAGAGGCTCTGATTTCTAATCCTGCCTCACCACATATTAGCGGTGTTGGGCAAGTGTGTTAACTTCTCTTGGCTTCAGTGTCTCACCTGTAAAATGGGGACATGAATGGGAATGGTACCTATCTCACAGAGTTTGGGGAGAATTAAATAAGATTATGCAGTAAGTACTTCTGCCCAGTGTGTGTCATAGGAAATGCTTCAAGTCAGTTTCTCTCTTTGAATCTGTTTCATGAAGATCTTGTGGGAGGATCGAATTAAATCAAATCTAGAGCTACACCCAACTTCATCTACAACTCTAGGTGACCATTCAGGATAAGTTGTAGAAAATATATATATTGTTGTTACTGTAATAGCTAACATTTATTGAGCCATTTTTGTGTGTGCTAAGTATTGTTTTAAGCCCTTTACACATATGAATTCAGGTGATCCTCACAATAGCTCCATGAGATGGGTTCTATTATTATCCCTATTTTGTAGGTGACGCTTGAAGAAAATAAGTTGCTCAAAGTCACACAGAAAATAAGTGGTGGGGTTTGATCCCAAACAGTCTAAATCCAGGGCTATGTTCTCAACCATGTCATAATATAGTCTTTTGAGGGCTCTGTAATGTGAATTCAGTTCAGATTAAGTGTCAAATAAGTGTGTCAAGTGGGGTAGCTTTCTTCTTTTTTAATACTATAGAGCTTAAAAATTTTTGTTTTAATGTTAATTTATTCTTGGGAGACAGAGAGACAGAGCATGAGTAGGGGAGGGGCAGAGAGAGAGAGAGAGGGAGACATAGAATCTGAAGCAGTCTCCAGGCTCTGAGCTGTTAGCACAGAGCCTGACGCAGGGCTCAGACTCACGATCTGTGCAAGATCATAATCTGGGCTGAAATCCGACACCCAACTGACTAAACCACCCAGGCAACCCTGAAATGGGTTAACTTCCATTTGGTATTAATGAATTTTGGGATTCCAGAATCTAGGATATGGTTTCAGGAAAAACCTCTTTCAGTTTTGTTCAGATCCCAAGTGGTGATCCCTAGGGTGTAGTACCAATTAAACAGAGATTAGCTTTAAGCATATTACTTCACACAAACTCTCAATAGTCTCCTATTTAGGTTGCCAACTACTTATTCTTATTCAACTGGACTATTATACTTAAAAAAGTATAGTTTATGGGGAATTAAAATTATAATACTGGTCACTATGTCTATTTCATGCTGGGTTCCTTGTATGCTTAATACAATAGCTCTGCAAAGGTAAATACTAATTCTATTTTTTTAATATTTATTTACTTTTAAGAGAGAGAGAGAGAGACAGAGTATGAGCAGGGGAGGGACAGAGAGAGAGGGAGACACAGAATCTGAAGCAGGCTCCAGGCTCTGAGCTGTCAGCACAGAGCCTGACATTGGGTTCAAACTCATGAACCTTGAGATTATGACCCAAGCCAAAGTCGGATGCCTAACCGACTGAGCCACCCAGGTGCCCCTAATAGATAAGAATAGAAGTTAAAAATTTGCTGGGAGTCAAGGAAGTTTTCCTATTTCCTACATTTTAGAACAAAATTAATTACTTACAGAAATATGGTGTAGGGTTGTCTGGGTGGCTCAGTCAGTTAAGCCTCTGACTCTTGATTTCAGCTCAGTTCATGATCTCACAGTTTTGAGTTTGAGCCCCACATCAGGCTCTGTGCTGGCAGCACAGAACCTGCTTGGGATTCTCTCTCTCCCTCTCTCTCTGCCCCCTCCCGCTCAGCACCCTCTCTACTACAGCATAGTAAAGCGAGGAGGAAACAAATCAATAAACAAACATACACTACAAAACAATAAAATCGCAGTAGAAGTGACAACATCATTGAGATTAGATCTGTGGGAAAAGATTCAGAAGATGAAGTGAGGTAAGGGCATGTCACAATTGTAGATTGATTAGATAGAGATGATGGTAGGGAGTGAGAGGGGCAGGGAAATTCTGTTTAAAAGACATTTCTTCCACCTCATCTGGTAATGAAATGATTTCCCTATGTTCTTTTCAGAAGCTTGAGTCTCATAGACTTTTCAGTGAGTGACTCTTTTGGACATGTTTCATGGGATAGAGTACAATGAATTCTTCCCTCTACCTCCTCTTCAACAAACACACTTTCCTACCCAGAATTAAGTTCATCTGGTCAATACCCTTGCCTTTGGGCAGGATGGTCTCTGCTATTCCAGTTCCCTAGGATAGGCCATTCTCATCACACTATGGGATAGGCAACTCCCATCCCAGTCCTAGGACTGTTGAAATGGGACAAATAACTAATACACATTGAACACTCACTATATACAATAGCTTGGAAGTTATTCAATGATAGAGCCAAACTAGACTGGCTCCAATATGATTGCCTCAGCTCCCCAGCTTGGATATCATGATACAAATCCACTGAGACCTTATCTAGATATAGCCATCTTAGGAGATCTCCTGAAGCCAGACACCAGGATTTCATCTAGAGGCCAGTTGAACTCACCTATCATTCTCGGATTTTGCCCAAAATATAGGCAACTCATCATTTAACCTCTATATCTCCCATTCTTTTTTTCTTTTCTTTTCCATACTTCCAAACCAAAACCACTTTATTCTCTCTTTCCTGACTCATCATCCCACTGCTCCCTTGCCTAAATTACTTTTCCACTGTGCCTTCTGGGTATTTATTTCCATTATAAACAAACTTTCCCACACTCTTCTCTCCTATATTCTTCCCTTCCTCCTTTCCTTCTTGTCTTATCCTGAAAATCCTATTCCATTTGCTATCCTGTTGAAGTTAGGGGGCTTGTGGTCTCCCATAATCCACACAGTATAGGGGCTGAGGGAATTTTGAATTTTTCTCATTTCCATTATTGCCAAACCAGTATTCCTCTCAGATGGGTAAAAATCCCTCTACCACTTTCTCTCTTATCTTCCAATTTATGGTTACTATTCTACATTTATAAGAATAGCATGTAGCACTAGGCTCCTATCTACCTCTAAATCCCATATTGTGCCAGCACTCTGATAACTTTCTTTTGGAAGAACCATTAAACCCCTAAACCTCACATTTCCATGACTTTCTCAACTCAAGTGACATACATCCTTCACTCCAGGTCAACCAGACTCACACATGACCATGCTAGAAACTGCTCCACATTAGAAATCTTTGACTCTAATGTACCTACCATTCTCTGTCTTCCACCTTTTACCTGCTCTAACTTTCATTAGTATTGTTCTTAGGTCATACAGAGAGACCTATAGTTTATTTTCATTTTCCATATTTATTGAGGTTTAACTGTTAAATACTTGTAGCTTCTTGATCTTTCTTCTTTTCCCCACCCACCAGCCCCATTGTTGCCTCACTTCTTTCACTCTTTAGTCTAACCTCCATGGCTTGTCACCTCAGCTATTCTTTCAGAACTGTCCCCTCCCTCACATCCCTTCCTTCTTCAATCAACCTACACATTAAAACACCATCTCTAAAATAAATTCTGTGCCCTTTTCTCTGCCCCATACCGAGAATGATGAGAAATGCCATGAAGATAGATGCTGCTAACAAATTTCTGGATCTGCAGGCGCAGAGTAATGCTCGAGAACCTTATACTTTGTCCTTGGTCAGTCCCCTCCTATTCTTCTCTCCCACCATCCCAAGCTTCCCCCACTCACCTCCAGCCCCCTGAAGTCCAGAGCTACCCACTCTGCAGCTCACTCTTGACTAGTTTTGAAATCACTTTCATGTTATACCTTTGTTCGGATCTTCTTTTGGCCAGTTTTAGTCATTTTTATTTTCCCCAAATCTTTCACTTAATCTAAATTTCTGACATAACACATATTTCTTTTAATTTACATATGCAGAAGGAAAGTGACAAAATCATAGAGAAGCAGATGAGATAAGAGAAGGGATAAAAAGTATGATATTGCCCCTCCTTTTGAAGCACCCATCCTCAGTTATCTGAATTGATAGTCTTTTTCTACTTAAGCTAGTATGAATTGGATTTCTGTCACGACCAGAAGTATCTTAACTAATGTTTATATATCTTGTGTATGCTCTATTTATCTTTTTCTTCTATGTTTCATAAGAATCACAGACTCAGTGTCTTCCCTCATTATTCATATTTGAGTGAGGATAAGTCTAGATCAGCAAGCTAGAGCCCATGGGCCATAACTGGTCAGCCACCTGTTTTGTTTTTACAGCCCACAACCTGAGAAATGTTTTTATATTTTTAAATGATTACATTTTAGATGGTTATATAAGTATCTGTATAATAGTCTTGATTGTGTCTTTTGGCCCACAAAGCCTAAAATATTTACCTCTCTGGCCCTTTAAGAAAAACCTTGCCAACCCCTGATTTAGATAGACATGATAATTGACTAAAAATATCGTGTCTTTATTTTTCTTGGGTCCCTCACTATTTACCTGGCTGCTGTGGGAGTCCTTCATTATGTGGGTTTAAATCACCAGTTCAGTGTTTCAGCATCCTGCACAGGGTTGAGAGGAAGTCAGAGTCATGGGTCTTCTTATTCAGAACTTTTCCCATTGTTTGTTCAAATTGCTGCCGTAGGTAACAGTTTTTGGTATCAATTTTCTGTTTGGCCTGGTTTCTGCTTTTGGGACAGGTGTATGACTTCCTTCCTGGCTGTTTTGTAAGTTGCGCTGAGGGTAGCTGCCTCACAGGGTCAGTTGTCCCTGAAAATAAAGAAACTTCTTCCAGCGTTGAGATGAGCTACCTGCTCTAATGAGAGGTACAGTCAGGGAAAGATGTCTCCACAGTTTTTTTTTGTTTTGTTTTCATGGCCTCCTTTTCTAAATTCTGCAACGGCCTTCAGGTGCTATTTATCTGCAGCATCAAAAGAGTTTCCAAGTAATAATGGCCTCAATCCCTCCAAAAAACAGTTTTTTCTAGGAGATTTTATTTTTTAGATTAGTAGGTACTAGTGTGGCTCTGCCAGGATTTCCTCTGCTTAGTTTTCATGACACTATACTACTCTCTTGAGAATGATATGTATGGGTTTTTGCCTTACATTGAGTCCTAGGTGGCCATTATCTACCAAAAATTCTTCTATGATTGTGGCATATATCCACATCTCCCTTCCATCATTTCATCATTGGTGTTATTTTCTTTGATTATTTCAATCAGCTCCATAGAGATAGGGGAGTAGGTGTATATGTCTTTCACTCACTCTCAATTGTTGGAGGGTAACAACAAGCTCATTAAAGACAGAAAACTTTTGGGGCACCTGGGTGGCTCAGTCAGTTAAGCGTCTGACTTCGGCTCAGGTCATGATCTCGCGGTCTGTGAGTTCAAGCCCCGCATCGGGCTCTATGCTGACTGCTCTGTGCTGACTGCTCAGAGCCTGGAGCCTGTTTCAGATTCTGTGTCTCCCTCTCTCTCTGACCCTCCCCCGTTCATGTTCTGTCTCTCTCTGTCTCAAAAATAAAATAAATGTTAAAAAAATTAAAAAAAAAAAAGACAGAAAACTTTTGTCAGACTAGCACCTAGGACCTGAAAAAGGCATAGTTCATGTCCTAGCAGTAAAGTCATGAATGACATGGAAATGATATGAACTGATTCTTAGGGGAGGGACTGAGAATTCTGCAAAAAAGGCATTATTGATAAGCTCCACTAATGCCAAGTGAAAGGTCCAGAGCTAAGCAGGAAAGATTAGCACTTCGTTCCAAATAGCCCATGATGCTTTTCCCTTCCCCAAAGGTAGCAATGATGGGTCAAGAACACATCCTGGGCAATAGGATGAAAACAGAACGAAAAGAATCTACTGGGATTTGTTTCAGCTAGGGCAGTTGTACAGAGAACTTGACAGCACTCAAGTGATCACCTTCTGTCAGGGTCTGCTGTTAGTAAGCAATCTTCTGTTGCACAGCAGGTTAGTGGGATGCTCTTGATGAAATATGTTCCAGTGATCTCTGGAAGTTCCATTTAAGAGAACCATACACCTTAAAGATAACTGGGATATTTCACATCAAAATAATTTTAAATCATGTTGTGACAAAGACTCGCATTCTGACCTTGAGTCTGATGGAAGCAGCACAAACTTTAAATAAAAGCTCTGTTGCAGAGATGTAGGATATGTGAGAAGAACCATGTTTAGGAATGAGCTTGCCGGGAAATCAACTTCCAGAATAGCAGAATGAGGACCTCAGTGAAACTTGCTTTTCCACAAAAACAATGAAGATACTGGCAAAACAACTAAAGTGAACCATTTTAGAATTTTGGGAATTAACCAAAGCCACAGAACAAATTGGAAATCATCTATTGAAAAGAAACTACTGAACTTCGGTTAGAAAGTGGGATCTGGGGTATTTTAACTTGTGGATGGGATGCTATTTCCATCCACCCTCCATTCCCAGCTCACTTTGTGGTAAAAAAAAGTCAGCAGTCTCATGGCCAATGGAGAGGACTGACCTCTTGTGGAGCTCAGTTAAAAGCAACATCCTCAGAGCACAGACAGTGTCTTTGTCCAAACTTTGCAGCTCCCTGGAAAATCTTTCTTTAGGTTGTTCTGGCTGTTTGGTTTAACTCAGAATTCTTTCAGCTCAGTAGAAAGAAAAAAAAAAGAAAAGCCCTACTCCCAGGGCATCTTCAAAAATAATAGCCATCTACTGGCAACATTGCTACTGCGTAAGTCTTTGCTTTTTTGGTTGCAGTTAGCAAGAGACAGGATAGGAATTTTAGAGTACATCCTGCAGAACTGGATAACCACGGGGAACTCTGAAAAGCTACATCATTTTCCAGGGGATCTGAAAGACTGTGTAGGGGCACCTGGCTGGCTCAGTCGGTACAGCGTGCGACTCTTAATCTCAGCGTTGTGAGTTTGAGCCCCACATTGGGTGTAGAGATTACTTAAAAATAAAATCTTTAAAAACAAAAGAAAGAAAGAAAGAAAGAAAGAAAGAAAGAAAGAATAAATAAATCTGAAACAGGAAGAAATAGAAAATTAGAAGAGACCTATAACCAGTAAGGAAATCGAATTAGTAATCAAAAATCTGCCAAAAAACAGGAATCCAGGGCCAGATGGCTTTACAGGGGAATTCTACCAAACATTTAAGGAAGAGTTAACACCTATTCTCTTGAAACTTTTCCAAAAAATAGAAATGCAAGGAAAACTTCCAAACTCTTTCTATGAAGCCAGCATTACCCTGATCCCAAAACCAGATAGAGACCCCCACTAAAAAGGAGAACTATAGACCAATTTCCCTGATGAACATGGATGCAAAAATCCTCAACAAGATATTAGACAACCGGATCCAATAATACATTAAAAAAATTGTTCACCACGACCAAGTGGGATTTATACCTGGGATGCAGGGCTGGTTCAGTATCCGCAAAACAATTAACGTGATTCATCACATCAATAAAAGAAAGGACAAGAACCATATGATCTTCTCAATAGATGCAGAGAAAGCATTTGACAAAATACAGCATCCTTTCTTGATAAAAATACTCAAGAAAGTAGGGATAGAAGGAGCATACCTCGAGATCATAAAAGCCATATACGAGCGACCCAATGCTAATATCATCCTCAATGGGGAAAAACTGAGAGCTTTCCCCCTAAATTCAGGAATGAGACAGGGATGTCCACTCTCACCACTGTTATTCAACATAGTATTGGAAGTCTTAGCCTCTGCAATCAGACAACACAAAGAAATAAAAGGCATCCAAATCGGCCAGGAGGAGGTCAAACTTTCACTCATCATAGGTGACAGGATACTCTATATGGAAAACCCAAAAGATTCCACCAAAAAACTGCTAGAACTGATTCATGAACTCAGCAAAGTTGCAGGATACAAAATCAATGCACAGAAATCGGTTGCATTCCTATACACCAACAATGAAGCGACAGAAAGAGAAATCAAGGAATCGATCCCATTTCCAGTTGCACCCAAAACCATAAAATACCTAGGAATAAATCTAACCAAAGAGGTGGAAATCTATACACTGAAAACTATAGAAAGCTTATGAAAGAAATTGGAGAAGACACAAAGAAATGGAAGAAGATTTCATGCTCCTCAATAGGAAGAACAAATATTGTTAAAATGTCGATACTACCCAAAGCAATCTACATATTCAATGCGATCCCTATCAAAGTAACACCAGCATTCTTCATAGAGCTAGAACAAATAATCCTAAAATTTGTATGGAACTGGAAAAGACCCCGAATAGCCAAAGCGATCTTGAAAAAGAAAACCAAAGCAGGAGGCATCACAATCCCAGACTTCAAGCTATACTACAAAGCTGTAACCATCAAGACAGTATGGTACTGGCACAAGAGCAGACACTCAGATCAATGGAACAGAATAGAGAACCCAGAAATGGACCCACAAACATATGGCCAACTAATCTTTGACAAAGCAGGAAAGAATATCCAATGGAATAAAGACAGTCTCTTCAACAAGTGGTGCTGGGAAAACTGGACAGCAACATGCAGAAGAATGAACCTGGACCACTTTCTTATACCATACACAAAAAGAAACTGAAAATGGATGAAACACCTCAATGTAAGACAGGAAGCCATCAAAATCCTCGAGGAGAAAGCAGGCAAAAACCTCCTTGATCTTGGCCGCAGCAACTTCTTACTCAACACGTCTCCGGAGGCAAGGGAAACAAAAGCAAAAATGAACTACTGGGACCTCATCAAAATAAAAAGCTTCTGCACAGCGAAGGAAACAATCAGCAAAGCTAAAAGGCAACTGATGGAATGGGAGAAGATATTTGCAAATGACATATCAGATAAAGGGTTAGTATCCAAAATCTATAAAGAACTTATCAAACTCAACACCCAAAAAACAAATAATCCAGTGAAGAAATGGGCAAAAGACACGAAAAGACACTTCTCCAAAGAAGACATCCAGATGGCCAACCGACACATGAAAAAATGCTCCACATCACTCATCATCAGGGAAATATAAATCAAAACCACAATGAGATACCTCCTCACACCTGTCAGAATGGCTAACATTAGCAACTCAGGCAATGACAGATGTTGGCGAGGATGCGGAGAAAGAGAATCTCTTTTGCATTGTTGGTGGGAATACAAGCTGGTGCAGCCACTCTAGAAAACAGTATGGAGGTTCCTCAAAAGGCTACAAATAGAACTACCCTACAACCCAGCAACTGCACTACTAGGCATTGATCCACGGGATACAGGTGTGCTGTTTCAAAGGGACACATGCACCCCCATGTTTATAGCAGCACTATCAACAATAGCCAAAGTATGGAAAGAGCCCAAATGTCCATTGATGGATGAAGGGGTAAAGAAAATGTGGTACACACACACACACACACACACACACACACAATGCAGTATTACTTGGCAATCAAAAAGAATGAAATCTTGCCATTTGCAACTACGTGGATGGAACTGGAGGGTATTATGCTAAGTGAAATTAGTCAGAGAAAGACAAAAATCATATGACTTCACTCATATGAGGACTTTAAGAGACAAAATAGATGAACATAAGGGAAGGGAAACAAAAATAATATAAAAACAGGGAGGGGGACAAAACAAAAGAGACTCATAAATATGGAGAACAAACTCAGGGTTGCTGGAGGGGTTGTGGGAGGGGGGATGGGCTAAATGGGTAAGGGGCATTAAGGAATCTACTGAAATCATTGCTTCACTATACACTAACTAATTTGGATGTAAATTTTAAAAAATAAAAAATAAAGTTAAATTACAAAAAAAAAGAGAAAGAAATGAACAAAGGACAAAAAGAGAGAGACCAATCAAAAGATAAATAAATAAAATAAAATCTTTAAAAATAAATGAAATAAATAAATAAAGAATGAATGAATAAATTAAATAAATAAATAAGACTGTGCAAATGCACAAGGCTGTGCACATGCCCAGGAGACACATGGGAATGGAGAAGATTCTAGTTACTAATTTCAGGCTGACTTTAAGGCTCTTTGCAAGCAAAAGTGAAAGCTGAGTCTGTCTTAGAGACTGCTTGAGGTTTGAAGTCTGTTCCTAATGGATTTTAATTTTTCTTCATATGTTTAGGGAATGAGTAACAGTATCTAGAACCCCATTCCCAAAGAGTACAAGAAGAAGAGAATTACTCCTCTGGACAAATTAGAGGGAGAAATGGAGAAAGCAAAATAACAGTGTGATCATATAAGGGTACAAAAGTGACCTAGCACTGAGGCTGCACCACAACTCCTGAACCCGAGAATCACATATACAGGGTAAAAGTGAAGAGCTCAATGCCCTTTGCCTTCCTATAACCTATCATGAATGTCTACCTGATGACCAGCTGGGAATATCAAAAAAAGCAGGGAGATAAGGGGCTAAGGAAGGGTAGGAATGAACTAGGGATTCTTGGCTATAGGGCCTGACCCATGCACTCCCTTCTCTCCTTAGAAGTTTCATATTTGTCATATATCATCCCTGGAATGGAGGTAATAGCCATTATTGTATGTTCCTGCACGTGTCTGGGGCTCACAGATCATATCAGAATAAGAATTAGGGAAGAATAGGAAGGGGGAGTAATATGTCAATGTAGCCTCAGTACAGTCTTGAGCTAGTCTCCTTTCTAGAGTGAAGGTGTATGCTCCTTTTGGATTGTCCAGGACCCCCACTGATCCTCTTCTCCATTCCATGAAAATCCTTCCTCTTCTGCCTTGTCCAGGTCTGAATTCTTTTCTCTCCTCCCTTATCTGTCTCTGTTCACTGCAGTATTATCCTATACTCAAAGCCATCAGTTTGTTCCCACATATCCCCAGCCACATGGTTCCCTGGAGGGACCAAGTGCCAAGATATCTGGGTTCCTGTACAGATAACTCAAATACCAATGATGACTATTCAGTTCATCTGAAAGCAGAACCTGCGAGAAGGAATTGGGTAAAGGTAGTTTGTTTGGAAGATAATCACAGGAGGGACTGAGGAGAATGAAATAGAGAAGGAAAAGATCACATAAAGGTCATTAACTAGATTGTTTTTGTGGGCAACAGGGCCTCCAGTTAGCCAGGACCTCCTGAGAAACTATAGGATGCCTCTCAGAATGGTCCGTCTGAAGGATAGGAGACTGGATCATCATCCCCTCTCATTCCCCTTCAGATGAGTTTGCCCTGGACTGCACTTGTCTATGGGTCTAGCAGACTCCTGTGGCACTGGAGACTGTCCTAGGGCGGAATATGGAAGATGCACAGTATATGGCCATGGGCACTGTCAGCGCTAAACACACCTGACTCACACAGAACTATCCACACAGCTGTGACTGAAAGCAGAGATGAGTTGAGGGGATATAAGGAGGAAGCCCAGAGGGTCTGCCATAGACCCCTCCCCTTATTTCTAAAACTTTCTCATCAGAAACTATTATTGATGGCAACTTATAATGGGTGTTTATTTCTGTCACTTCCTCTAACTGACAACATTCAAATACGAAATTCCTGGCTGGGAGAGAGGGAGAAATGTACTATTCCACTAACCCTAGGAGATAGATCAACAGGAGGGAAGAAACACAAAAGGGCTTCTACATGACTCAAGAAAAGTGTAGTCACTGATAATTTGATGTTTCAAGTGCTTCTATAAGTTTCAGATAGTTTTTCTGTTTAAACCCAGATTGGATTTCAGTTTTTCTCTGACATTTCTCAAGATAAGATTTCAAGGATCTTGTCTAAAATGGTTCAATGTCTGAGGTCAAGGAATGCTTCTTACCTTTGTTTAAAAAAACTTCCAGAGATTTTGGTTGCTACTCTTATGCATGGAAACAGTCATGATTTATACTTTTTGCAAGTAATAAGGCATCTATTGAATTCTTAGATGATATATAGGATTTTTGGGTTAGTGGTTTTCCTGTTGAGCACAGGCATTCTATGCTGTTGGAGAGTGGATATACTAGTAACTAACTTCCTGGGGCGCCTGGGTGAATCAGTCAGTTTAGAGTCTGATCTTGCACATGCTCAGGTCATGATCTTGCACAGTTCGTGGGTTCGAGCCCCATGTTGGGCTCTGTACTGACAGATCAGAGTCTGGAGCCTGCTTCAAATTCTGTGTTTCCCTCTCTCTCTTCCCCTCCCCTGCTCTCTCTCTCTCTCTCTCTTAAAAATAAACATTAAAAAAAAATTTTAATGACTAACTTCCCATAATTGCATAGCACTTGACCTTTACTGCATATACCTTCCCAAAATATCTTGCTACCACAATACCTAAAAACTTGGACAGCATGATAACATAAATTGGAAAAACAAATATTTTCCTCTTAATAATTGCATTATGATTAATTTAGAGGGAAGCAGAAAAGACAAGCAAAATGGTGGTGGTCATCAAAGGCCATATTGGCTGGATTACACGGAGAGTGAACCCAAGTAGAGGGGTTTGTTCACTCCCTATGCCTATTCTATTATCTTCAATGACTGTTGTTAACTGTTACAATACTACAGAACAATACTAGTTCTGTCCACCAGAGGGCATTTTCAAAATAGAATGGATAACATTATGTTACAAAATTTGCTCTTGCCTAATTGGGGAATGATCCAAAGTTCTAAAATTGACATCCAGTTTCAGAGAGGGTGTGTCTCTTCTGAAGAAACCAGGTCCCTTGAGGACACTTGTTAGCAGAAAAGAAAGATACTACGTATCAGCAGGATGTAAGAGAGATTTCTGTTGCTAGTCCACAGTGAGTGATACTAAGGTTTCATCTGGGTTCTAGATCTTAGTACATGATGGACTTAATGATCCTGATTGTTCATAGGATCACGGGCAGGTTCTATTTAGTTAGGAGTACCTGAACTCTCCCATCTTCTCTTGGATATTAGGTATAATGCTTTGATCCCAAACAAAGAATTTTCTTATTGCCTCACCAAAATCCTAATCCATCCAGTTGACAGCAAAATACTAAGATTGAACTTTTTACTTATCTCTAGCAAATCAACAAGAAAACAGACAACCTCAATCAAATTTATACAGACCTGATGGGTGGTTTCTTTGTGGAATCCTCAATTACTGAAGTACTTATTGCTTTTATCTGCTTGGCATCTCTGCCATCACTTTCTTCTGGTAGCAGACTCACGTTCTAGGCAGAGAGAAGGCATATGACCAAACTAGGTTAATCATAACACCTCACCTGCAGGGATTAGGGCACCAGCAGTCATGAACATGTGCAGATTCTATCTCCCAGGAATTGCAGTTTTGAATGGAGACACATAGAAACAGTCTAGAATGGAGATGCCCTATGTCAGCATAACAAGAAGTTCTCTGAGGCACTTGGACTGCTCTAGGGTCTATTCTTCCCAATCTAGGCAGAGTGATTAAGAAAGAAAGAAAGAAAGAAAGAAAGAAAGAAAGAAAGAAAGAAAAGGTATCCAAATTATAAAGGAAGAGGTAGAACTGTCTCTACTTGCAGATGGTATGATCTTATATGTAGAACACCCTAAAGAGTCCATCTGCCAAAAAAACCTGTTAGAGCTAATGCATGACATTAGTAATATTACAAGATACAAAATAAACACACAAAAATCACTTCTGTATCTATACACTAGCTACAAACAATATAAAAAGGAAATTAAGAAAACAATTCCAAATAACTCATAGGAATGTTATGTGCAGCATAGCGACTATAATTAATAATACTGGTATTTACAAGTTGCTAAGAGAGTAGATTCTAGAAGTCCTGTCACAAGAAAAAAAAATTTTTTTAAGTGTGTATGATGACAGATGGTGTATTAGACTTACTGTGGGGGATCATTTCACAATGTATACAATTATCAAAATGTTATCTTGTACACCTGAAACCAATACAATGTTATAGGTCAATTATGCCTCACTTTAAAAAAAGATTTCTGGGGCACCTGGGTGGCTCAGTAGGTTAAGTGTCCAACTCGATTTCAGATCAGGTCATGATCTCATGGTTCATGAGATGGAGCCTGGCATCAGGCTCTATGCTGACAGCGTGGAGCCTGCTTGAGATTCTCCCTCCTCTCTTTCTGCCCCTCCTCCATGCTCTCTCTCTCTCTCTCTCCTTCAAAATAAATAAATGAACATTAAAAACTAATGTAAAAAGGTTGCTTGTATATATACACTCCTAATAAAGAGTAAGCTCCTTGAAAACAAACAGGCAAAAAAAAATTCTATTTGTAATAGGATCAAAAAGAATAAAATACTTGGGAATAAATTCAACTAGGAAAGTGTAAGACTTGTATACTTAAAACTATCAAATATTGCTGGATAAAATTAGAGACCTAAACAAATAGAAAGACATTTCATGTAATGGATCAGAAGACTTAATACTGATAAGATGTCAATACTACTTGAAGTGATCTACAGATTCGATGTAATCCCTAGCAAAATCCCATATTCTTTTGCAGATGGAAAATGACAAGATTCTTTTATTTATTCCAAGATTTCTGATATGATCAGATTTAAGAAATACTTCATTAAAAAAATTAAGTTTATTTATTCATTTATTTTGAGAGAGAGGGAGAGCAGGGGAAGGACAGAGAGAGAGGGAGAGAGAGAATCCCAAGCAGGCTCTGCACTGTCAGCACAGAGCCAATTGCGGGATTTGAACTTACAAACCATTACGAATCAAGAGATCATGACCTGAGTGAAACCAAGAGTCGGATGCTTAACTGACTGAGCCACCCAGGCACCCCAAGAAATACTTTCTAAATCCCATAAGTAATCAGTAAAAAATAAATGTTACTAGAAGATTAATTTATGGAAAATAGTATGGTGATTCCTCAAAAAATTAAATACAGAATTACCCTATTATCCAGCCAGCCCAATTTGGGGTATATGACCACAAGAAATGAACCCAGGGATTCAACTAGATATTTGTACACCCATGTTCACAGCAGCATTATTCACAAGCGCCAAAAGCAACCCAAGTGTCCACTCACAGATAGACAGAAAAACAAGTATAAAAAGGGATGGAATTCTGATACATGCTACAACATGGATGAAACTTGAAAACATTACGCTAAGTGAAATAGGCCAAACATAAAAGGAAAAATATTGTATGAGTCCACTTATATGAGGTACCTAGTGTAGTCAAGTTCATAGAAACAGAAAATAGAATAGAGGTTACCAGGGTCTGGGAGGTTGGGAGATGGGGAAGCTATTGCTTAATGAGTACAGAGTTTCTGTTTGGGGTGATGAAAAAAGTTTTGGAAAGAAATAGTAGTGACATTGCACAACACTGTGATTAGAATTAGTGCCACTGAATTGTACACTTTGAAATGGTCAAAACAGCAACACACACACAAACAAAACAAAACAAAACAAGACTATTTTTTCCAAGGCCCATGAGCTGCTTAAACATCGAATTTCTTCTATTTCCCTTAGCATGTAGCAGTCACTTTCTGTTTAAATCCAAAGGAATTTAACTGATCCACCACCACCACTTTCCCATTCTTTGCTGATTAGGAATTCTGAGTAGTTGTTAGATAAGCCTTTATACTTCTGCGTTTCAGACATTCATGATGCCCATGCAACAACAGTGAACGGAAAAATCCATGTGAACCATGTGTGGCTTCTTGAAAAAAAGTGGGAGAAAAATGAGTGACATTTTTGACCTTTAGGTTTATGAAATTTCAGTTAAAGAGAATCTGCATTTGGAATCCTCAGCTTTATGAGTTAGGCTGAGAGAGATGGAGGAAGGGCCTCTGGCAGAAAGAAGAATGACTACCGGAAAAAACTTTTAGTAAGTTTATTTATTTATTTCGAGAGAGAGAGAGAGGGAGAGAGAGAGAGAGAAAGAGTGAGAGAGAGAGAGTGCAAGTGGGAGAGGGGCGGGACGGGGTGGAGAATCCTAAGCAGGCTCCACACTATCAATGCAGAGCCCGATTTGGGGCTCGGAGTCATAAACAGTGAGATCATGACCTGAGCCAAGATCAAGAGTCAGACATTTAACCGACTAAGGCACCCAGGTGTCCCTGTGACTATAGGAAATTTTAAACAAAGAAGAAAACAGCAGTTTGTATACAGAATTGGCAGAGGATAGACTAGGGGTTATTAGGACGTGAGGGAGGAGAAAGCCCTATCAGAAAAAAAGACTGTGCTCTTACAAGTGAAGGGACACATGAAAAATCTTTACTCAGATATAATGGTCTTGGAAAACAGGCAGTCCATCAATTGTTACTATTTCAGGGAGGATTGGGGACCCAAAAAGATATAACAAAGGAAGAATCAAGCAGTACCCTCAGAAGTAGCTGAATCTCCTCCTGGAAAAAAGTTTAGGAAATTGTGGAAAGTTACCCTCTGAGGGGCTCCTGGCTGGCTCAGTTGGTAGAGCAAGTGACTCTTGATCTCAGGGTTGTAAAGTTTAGCCCCATGCTGGGTATAGAGATTTTAAAAATAAAATCTTTAAAAATTAAAAAAAGGAAGAAAGAAAGCTACCCTCTGAAAGCAGTAAATAAAGAGCAGGGCTGGTAAGTGAGGCACTAGAGTGTACAATTAAGGAGGTGTTCCCTCTCAGGCTCCCAGAAGTGCAGGCTGTGTATAAAGCAGACCTATTCTCTACAATTCAAGTGTATTTTCTGACCTTGAGTCTCCATCCTGCCTGAGGCATTAAACAATCTTGCCAATTTAAGGCAAACAATCAAATTCAGTCATGTCTTAATTCTTGTAGTGTGTTGAGGGGCACCTGGGTGGCTCAGTCAGTTAAGCATCCAACTTTGGCTCAGGTCATGATCTCACAATTTGTGGGTTCAATACCCATGTTGGACTCCAAGCTGGCAGTGCAGAGCCTGCTTGAGATTTTCTTTCTCTCCTCTCTGCCTCTTGCCCACTCACACTTTCTTTTTCTCTCAAAGTAAGTACATAAACTTAAAAAAATTTTTTTAATAAAATATAGTGTGTTTAGTTTTGTTTCTACTTGGTCCTTCTTCCCTTTGGACTTTAACCTCCCTGAGTGGGGATGGGAGGGTGGTCATGGAAGTAAGAAGTCCTTTCTTAGTCTCTACCTATCTGGTCTTCTCTGCTGGATGTTTTTATTTATTTTCTTAGTATTTTTTGCTTTACAATACAGAAATGGCTTTTGAACTTACAATCAGAACTTACTGACTTTTGTTTCAGATATTGCACAGTGATGTCCCCACCCTTTTACCCCTGTTTTCCAAAACAATGGGGGATTCAGAGCTAATTCTATGTTGTGGAAAAATCTCTTCTGGAAGAAGCAAAAAAAAAAAAAAAAAATTTGTGCGTGTGCGTGTGTGTGTGTGTGTGTGTGTGTGTGTGTAAGCCCATCTTACACATAAAGACATATGCTAAAGGAGCATGCTTAGGATGTATATGAAGCTGGGCTTAGAATGTATATGAAGCCAAGGGAACCCACAGACACTGAGACACATGAAATGGGAGCCAGAAAGCTCCACAAATGACAGCACCACAAAAGGTCATACATCAGACTGGGTTGAATCCCCAGCTGACAATGGAAAGCTCATTCCCTAAGAACCCCACCAAGGACATGCTGGGTTAAGAGGAAGTTTTCAGACCTTAGGCTCATTGACTTCATATCTCACTCTAGAAGCTCACCACAAGACAGGAGTTAGAAGGGTATAGTATTATGAAAATAATTGTAAGTGCCCGTATTTGTTTCCTAGGGCTACCATAGCAAATTACCACAAATTAGGTATCTTTAAATGTTTATTTGTTTATTTAAAGTTTATTTCCTTTGAGAAAGAGTGAGCAAGAGAGCAGGGGATGGGGCAGAGAGAGTGGGAGAAAGAGAGAATTCCAAGCAGGCTCCGCACTGCCAGAACAAAGCCCCATGTGGGGCTCAAACTCACAAACTGTGAGATCATGACCTGAGCCAAACGAACTTAGCTGGACGCTCAACCAACTTAGCCACCCAATTGCCCCAAATGTTTATCTATTTATTTTTGAAAGAGAAAGAGAGCAAGCACGTGAGAGTGGGGGAGGAGCAGAGAATGCCAAGCAGACTATGCTGTAAGCACAGAAGCCTGAACCCACGAACACTGAGATCATGACCTGAGTCAAAATCAAGAGTCAATGATGCTTAACCAACTGAACCACCCAGATGCCCCCTAGGTGTCTTTAAACAACAGCCCCTTTTGTGAAGAAATTGACCATCACTTCATCTTTTCATCTCTGGATCAAGGCTCAAATCCCTGGATGGGAGCATTTGTTTGATTTTGTGTTGTGGCTGCTGAGAAGGAGAAAGATGGAGGGAGGATTTGCCTCTCTGGTTTATGTAGTGGGAAGAGAGCTGCTACTTCTTACCAGGAAATAGTTGGATGGTGGACAGGAAAAAACAAAGCCCATTAATCTGGGTCTTAGGAATAACTATTACAAGTTTCCTTTCTCTTTTTCTTTTAAAGAGAAAGAGGTAATTCAGATGCTATTGTTTGAGAAGGGGAAGTTTCTATGTGAGGTAAATTTTTCTTCTCAGGCCGTGGGAAGCTTAGCATCACAACTTCTTACTGTGGACCTCCTCCCACTTGAAGTTCCATTACATAGATGGTATGTTCTGAATATCTGGAAGGAACTGATAAGACTCACGGCAAATCTAAAACAAGGAAGCCCTTTCTTATTTTCTCTACTTTCTAGCCCCAGCAATGCAAACTCTCCTAGATTGACACCTAGTCTGTGGATTTAGATTGCTATTAGATTATGGAAAACACTGTTGCTTAGGAAGTGAAGTTTTGTGGACAAGAGGATTATGCTGAAACATTTTCATGTGTCCTTCTAAAACTCAGGAAAAGTATAGAATTGGATTGCCACGTTCTGGAAAGAGAAGAACCACAGTGGGTCTAGTGAAAGATGGATAGAGCTGTAGTAGTCAAAGAAAGAACCCTGATGATAAGCGGGTACCTGAATGAGACCTTTCCAGCTAAAATCCAGAATTGGGAAGGGGAAAATTGGGGGATTTTAATTTTTCTCTGGCAGTAAGAAACAGATTCATTTTGGGGAACATCAATTTCTCTTAAAACATAAGGAAAAGGGATCATTCTGTTAAAATCCAAATGTTACGATTTTAAAAAGAGCTAGCATAGTATTATTTGGGTGGTGTCATCTAATAAGCTAGACTTGAGAAAAGGGGCACCTGGGTGGCTCAGTCGGTTGAGCCCCGACTTTGACTCCGGTCATGATCTCAAGGTTCATGGGTTCAAGTCCTGCATTGGGCTCTGTGCTGACAGCTCAGAGCCTGGAACCTGCTTCAGATTTTGTATCTCTCTCTCTCTCTGTCTCTCCTCTCTCTCTTTCCCTCTCCCTCTCTCTCTCTCTCTCTCCCTCTCTCTCTCCTTCAAATAAATAAAAAAAAATAGAAAATATAACTGAGCAGAAAATAACATGACTTCTTGGGTAGTATATAATGTAGCTGTTGGATAAGAAGTGAATGTTCTGCCTTGACCCATTTCAAAGGCTTCAGAGACCAGTATCAAAGAGGCATTCATAAAGGCTTTGAGGAGCTAAACTAACTAGACTGCTTGTCCTACTTGCTCCAGACCAGTGTCTGGGAGCCCAGTCCAGGATGTGTGGGTAGGACTTCTCTGATATTACTTGATCTCTTTCCCTAGAACATGCAAAGTTTACACTGTTCCAGGAAAAACTGATACAAAATGGTCAGCACATGACAAATTCTGAAAAACTTGCCTAGTGGACTTCAAGTCTGACAAGATACTAGAAAACATTAAAAATACAAAACAGAACACACAGAAATATAAATTCCTCCAAAGCCAAAAATAACCATAAACAAAGACAAACTACAAAGGACAAACCAGGAGAAATATTTTGCACCACTTGATACGGGGTTCCTATTCTTAATATATATTATTAGAAGGAAATCATTCCCTAGAGGGAGAAAAAAGGAGAAAAAAATAAACAGGCATCTCATGAAAAATAATAATCAAATGGCTAATAATATGAAAAGGTTTTCAATATCACCAAAAATTTAAAAATACAAATGAATACAACAGTAAGAAAATGTTTTCATTTCACCTACCGGAGAGGCAGCAGTGTAAAAGACCAATACTACCAAGTGAATTTTCAAGTTATGGAAATGAGCAATCATGTCCTGTGAGTGAAAATGCAAATTGGTACAGCTTTTTTTGCAGGGTTATATGGCAATGCCTGTCAACCTTTACAACATGTACTTATTTTAAAGCATCAATTCCTTTACTAGGAATGTATCTTACAGGCATATTCATATACATGGAAAAAGATACATGTAGAAGGTTGTCCACTGCAGTATTACAATAGGAACTTTAAAAAAACTAAAAAAAAAAACCCACCCAAGTTCAATGTAAATATCAAATAAAAAGGAAATTGTTAAATAAATTAGTAAACATCCATCTAATGGAAGACTCTGGAGCCATTAAAAATGAGATCAATATCTTTTTACCACATCAATGTTCAGCTCAATAAATTATTACAAAGCAATTACACCCACTAACAGTCCAGGTGCCCCTTCATGCACTTTCCTAGTCACAAGCATCTTCTCCAGAGATAACCATTTTCTTCATTCTATCACTACAGATTAGTTTTGCCTGGTTTGAACTTTATATAAGTGTAACCATACAGAATTTTTTCTTTCATGTGGCTTCTTTGGGCATCGTTATTTGTAAGATATAGTCACATTGAATCTTGCTATAATTTGTTAATTTCTGTTTTTACATGGTATTTTTATTGAATACACTAAAATTTATTTGTGCAGTCTGTAACTGGTTGTCTCTAGTTTTGATTTATTATGAATATTTTTTTATTGTTTCTTTTACATTTTTTTCTTTAGTTTATATATATCTACATTTCTGTTAGATATATACCTAGGAGTAAAGCTGTATACATTTAAGTCCTTTAAAAAAAATGACAGCATTATTTTTTTTAAAAAACCTAATATATAATATTTTTCTTCTTTATCTTTTCTATATTCTGTACATTTTATAATTAAAAAAAAAAAGCATGATCTCAAATATAAGGACAGAGATCTTGTCCAAAGAAATGGAAAAGATAATCAGGTTAATTAATAAGAGTAATAGCAGTTCAGTGCATAGACATCAAAGTTAACTTTGAGCTGCCTGACAGCCCAGACAGGATATACTCTGAGTAATTCAGGGTAAATAGGTGTTCTCAAAATTGATAAGAATGTCAAGAACACCATTCATCATGTTGCCTAATGAGGCAATGGCCGGTTTTTTAGCATAATTGAAAACTGGATTTCAAAAAATAGGGGAGTGGGGTAGAAGGCAGGGTAAGAATAATGAAAGAGGTAGAAATGTAGGTTTGGATTCAATTGTGAAGGCTTTAAAAGCCAAATTAGGAGAATGTAGACTTTATGATTTGGGCAATGATGAATCACGAGAGGTCTTTAATCAGGGAAGTAAAACAATATATTTATACTTTAGAAATGTACCCTGCTATCAGTAACTATGTAACAGTAAGCCAACACCCCACCTTTATAACTACTTGCCCCAAGAAATATAGCTTAATGTAACCATTGGCACCAGGAATCAAGTGTCTACTCCATCCAACCAATGGAACAACAGAACAACAGTGAAGAAGAAATGAGCCTTTCCAGTCTCTAGTCAATTATTTTTCTTTCTTTTTTTTTTAATTTTTTTTAACGTTTATTTATTTATTTATTTATTTTAAATTTTTTTTAACGTTTATTTATTTTTCAGACAGAGAGAGACAGAGCATGAACAGGGGAGGGGCAGAGAGAGGGAGACACAGAATCTGAAGCAGGCTCCAGGCTCTGAGCTATCAGCAGAGCTCGACATGGGGCTCGAACTCACGGACTGCGAGATCATGACCTGAGCCGAAGTCGGCCACTTAACCAACTGAGCCACCCAGGCGCCCCTAGTCAATTATTTTTCAAACCAAGTCTGACACCAGGAGGGAGAGGTGTTGAGCCCTGGAAGACAGAGCTCAGCTCGTGGGGAACAAAGGCGCTGGCCAGAGCCATCTCCCTCTCCCATCCCCCATCCGAAATCCCAAAGGGAACCAGTTCTCCTCACTGAACTTGCTTGCACCGGGCAAACACACAATGCTGTGCTTCTGTGGATCCATCCCTCTGACGGGTCTGCCTCCCTCCCGGTGCTGCAGGGCCCCTCCCGCAGGGGACCACCTATGGCAAACTGAGCTAAGCCTGCCCCTCCCGCCCCTGTGCACCTTGTAGACCCCCCCCCCCAATATGCCAGATCCCATCACAGCAGCACCACAAGCCTGGCAGTGTGCAAGTAGCCCAGACAGGGGCCACACCACTCCACAGTGAGTCCTGCCCCTGGGAGAGGGGAAGATAAAGTACACACCAGTCTGACTGTGGCCCCAGTGGTGGGCTGGGAAGAGACATCAGGTCTGACTGCAGCCCCGCCCACCAACACAAGTTATTCCAGACAACACAGGGGAAATGCCCTGCAGTTCCACACCACCTTAGGGACTATCCAAAATGATGAAACGGAAGAATTCTCCTCAAAAGAAACTCCAGGAAGTAGCGGCAGCTAATGAATTGATCAAGAACGATTTAAGCAATATAATGGAACAAGAATTTAGAAGAGTAGTCATAAAATTAATCGCTGGGCTTGAAAAAACTATAGAGGATAGCAGAGAATCTATTGCTACAGAGATCAAGGGACTAAGAAATAGTCATGAGGAGCTAAAAAATGCTATAAATGAGGTGCAAAATAAAATGGAGGTGACCACAGTTAGGATTGAAGAGGCAGAGGAGAGAACAGGTGAATTAGAAGATAAAATTATGGAAAAAGAAGCTTAGAAAAAGAGAGATTAAAAAATCCAGGAGTATGAGGGAAGAATTAGAGAACTAAGTGATGCAATGAAATGGAACAATATTCGTAAAATAGGAATTCCAGAAGAGGAAGAGAGAGAGAAAGGGGCTGAAGGCGTACTTGAACAAATCATAGCTGAGAACTTCCCTGATCTGGGGAAGGAAAAAGGCATTGAAATCCAAGAGGCACACAGAACTCCCTTCAGATGTAACTTGAATCGATCGTCTGCATGACATATCATAGTGACTGGCAAAATACAAGGATAAAGAGAAAATTTGGAAAGCAGCTAGGGATAAACACACTCTAACATATAAAGGGAGACCCCTAAGACTAGTGGCAGACCTATCTACTGAAACTTGGCAGGCCAGAAAGGAATGGCAGGAAATCTTCAATGTGATGAACAGAAAAAAATATGCAGCCAAGAATCCTGTATCCAGCAAGTCTGTCATTCAGAATAGAAGGAGAGACAAAGGTCTTCCCAAACAAATAAAAACTGAAGGAATTCATCACCACTAAACCAGCCCTACAAGAGATCCTAAGTGGGATTCTGTGAGTGAAATGTTGCAAGGACCAGAGACATCACTACAAGCATGAAATCTACAGACATCACAATGACTCTAAACCCATATCCTTCCATAATAACACTGAATGTAAATGGACTAAATGCTCCAGCCAAAAGACACAGGGTATCAGAATGGATAAAACAATAAGACCCATCATTTGCTGTCTACAAGAGATTCATTTTGAGACCTGAGGACACCTTCAGATTGAAAGTGAGGGGATGGAGAACTATCTATCATGCTACTGAAGTCAAAAGAAAGCTGGAGTAGCCATACTTATATCAGAAAAACTAGACTTTAAATTAAAGGTTGTAACAAGAGATGAAGAAGGGCATTATATAATAATTACAGGGACTATCCATCAGGAAGAGCTAACAATTATAAATGTCCATGTGCTGAATACGGGAGCCCCCAAATATATAAAACAATTAATCACAAACAGAAGCACCCTTATTGATGAGAATGTGGTAATTGCGGGGGAACTTAATACTCCACTTACAACAATAGATAGATCATCTAGACACAGGATAAAAAAAAGAAACAAGGGCCCTGAATGATACATTGGATCAGTTGGACTTGACAGATATATTCAGAACTCTGCATCCCAAAGCAACAGAATATACTTTCTTCTCAAGTGTACATGGAACATTCTCCAAGATAGATCACATACTGGGTCACAAAATAGCCCTTCATAAGTATAAAAGAATTGAGATCATACCATGCACACTTTCAGACCACAATGCTATGAAACTTGAAATCAACCACAGGAAAAAGTCTGGAAAACCTCCAAAAGCATGGAGGTTAAAGAACACCCTACTAAAGAATGAATGGGTCAACCAGACAATTAGAGAAGAAATTTTAAAATATATGGAAACAAATGAAGATGAAAATACAACAATCCAAACACTTTGGGATGCAGCAAAGGCAGTCCTGAGAGGAAAATACATTGCATTTTGCATACATTTGCATTGCATTCTTGAGGCCTATCTCAAGAAACAAGAAAAATCCCTAATACAAAATCTAACATCACACCTAAAGAAAACAGAAGCAGAACAGCAAAGACACCCCAAACCCAGCAGAAGAGAAATAATAAAGATCAGAGCAGAAATAAACAATATAGAATCTAAAAAAACTGTAGAGCAGGTCAATGAAACCAAGAGTTGGTTTTTTGAAAAAATAAACAAAATTAATAAACCTCTAGCCAGGCTTCTCAAAAAGAAAAGGGAGATGACCCAAATAGATAAAATCATGAATGAAAATGGAATTATTACAACCAATCCCTCAGAAATACAAGCAATTATCAGGGAATACTATGAAAAACTATATGCCCCAAACTAGACAACCTGGAAGAAATGGACAAATTCCTAAGCACCCACACACTTCCAAAACTCAAACAGGAAGAAATAGAAAACTTGAACAGACCCATAACCAGCAAAGAAATTGAATCAGTTATCAAAAATCTCCCAACAAATAAGAGTCCAGGACCAGATGGCTTCCCAGGGGAATTCTACCAGCCATTTAAAGCAGAGATAATACTTATCCTTCTCAAGCTGTTCCAAAAAATAGAAAGGGAAGGAAAACTTCCAGACTCATTCTATGAAGCCACATTACTTTGATTCCTAAACCAGACAGAGACCCAGTAAAAAAAGAGAACTACAGGCCAATATCCCTGATGAATATGGATGCAAAAATTCTCAATAAGATACTAGCAAATCGAATTCAACAGCATATAAAAAGAATTCTACACCATGATCAAGTGGGATTTGTTCCTGGGATGCAGGGCTGGTTCAACATTCGCGAATCAATCAACGTGATACATCACATTAACAAAAAAAAAGAGAAGAACCATATGATCCTGTCAATCGATGCAGAAAAGGCCTTTGACAAAATCCAGCACCCTTTCTTAATAAAAACCCTTGAGAAAGTCGGGATAGAAGGAACATACTTAAAGATCATAAAGGCCATTTATGAAAAGCCCACAGCTAACATCATCCTCAACGGGGAAAAACTGAGAGCTTTTTCCCTGAGATCAGGAACACGACAGGGATGCCCACTCTCACCGCTGTTGTTTAACATAGTGCTGGAAGTGCTAGCATCAGTATTCAGACAACAAAAGGAAATCAAAGGCATCCAAATTGGCAAAGATGAAGTCAAGCTTTCGCTTTTTGCAGATGACATGATATTATACATGAAAAACCCAATAGACTCCACCAAAAGTTTGCTAGAACTGATACATGAATTCAGCAAAGTTGCAGGATACAAAATCAATGTACAGAAATCAGTTGCATTCTTATACACTAACAATGAAGCAACAGAAAGACAAATAAAGAAACTGATCCCATTCACAATTGCACCAAGAAGCATAAAATACCTAGGAATAAATCTAACCAAAGATGTAAAAGATCTGTATGCTGAAAACTATAGAAAGCTTATGAAGGAAATTGAAGAAGATATAAAGAAATGGCAAAACATGCCGTGCTCATGGATTGGAAGAATAAATATTGTTAAAATGTCAATACTACCCAAAGCTATCTACACATTCAATGCAATCCCAGTCAAAATTGCACCAGCATTCTTCTCGAAGCTAGAACAAGCAATCCTAAAATTTGTGTGGAACCACAAAAGACCCCAAATAGCCAAAGTAATTTTGAAGAAGACCAAAGCGGGAGGCATCACAATCCCAGACTTTAGCCTCTACTACAAAGCTGTCATCATCAAGACAGCATGGTATTGGCACAAAAACAGACACATAGACCAATGGAATAGAATAGAAACCCCAGAACTAGACCCACAAACGTATGGCCAACTAATCTTTGACAAAGCAGGAAAGAATATCCAATGGAAAAAAGACAGTCTCTTTAACAAATGGTGCTGGGAGAACTGGTCAGCAACATGAAGAAGAATGAAACTAGACCACTTTCTCACACCATTCACAAAAATAAACTCAAAATGGATAAAGGACCTGAATGTGAGACAGGAAACCATCAAAACCTTAGAGGAGAAAGTAGGAAAAGACCTCTCTGACCTCAGCCGTAGCAATCTCTTACTCAACACATCCCCAAAGGCAAGGGAATTAAAAGCAAAAGTCAATTACTGGGACCTTATGAAGATAAAAAGCTTCTGCACAGCAAAGGAAACAACCAACAAAACTAAAAGGAAACCAACGGAATGGGAAAAGATACTTGCAAATGACATATCGGACAAAGGGCTAGTATCCAAAATCTACAAAGAGCTCACCAAACTCCACACCCGAAAAACAAATAACCCAGTGAAGAAATGGGCAGAAAACATGAATAGACACTTCTCTAAAGAAGACATCCGGATGGCCAACAGGCACATGAAAAGATGTTCAACTTCGCTCCTTATCAGGGAAATACAAATCAAAACCACACTCAGATACCACCTCACACCAGTCAGAGTGGCCAAAATGAACAAATCAGGAGACTATAGATGCTGACGAGGATGTGGAGAAACGGGAACCCTCTTGCACTGTTGGTGGGAATGCAAATTGATGCAGCCGCTCTGGAAAACAGTGTGGAGGTTCCTCAGAAAATTAAAAATAGACCTACCCTATGACCCAGCAATAGCACTGCTAGGAATTTATCCAAGGGATACAGGAGTACTGATGCATAGGGGCACTTGTACCCCAATGTTTATAGCAGCACTCTCAACAATAGCCAAATTATGGAAAGAGCCTAAATGTCCATCAACTGATGAATGGATAAAGAAATTGTGGTTTGTATACACAATGGAATACTATGTGGCAATGAGAAAAAATGAAATATGGCCTTTTGTAGCAACGTGGATGGAACTGGAGAGTGTGATGCTAAGTGAAATAAGCCATACAGAGAAAGACAGATACCATAAGTTTTCACTCTTATGTGGATCCTGAGAAACTTAACAGAAACCCATGGGGGAGGGGAAGGAAAAAAAAAAAAAAAGAGGTTAGAGTGGGAGAGAGCCAAAGCATAAGAGACTGTTAAAAACTGGGAACAAACTGAGGGTTGATGGGGGGTGGGATGGAGGGTAGGGTGGTTGATGGGTATTGAGGAGGGCACCTTTTGGGATGAGCACTGGGTGTTGTATGGAAACCAATTTGACAATAAATTTCATATATTAAAAAAAATAAAAAGAAAAAAAAAAGAAAAAAAGGAAAAAGAAACAGACTCTGGGTGGTTTTGGGGGGGAAATTAGAATATACTAAAAATATCTTGTATTTCATGAAAAGGAAGGAAAAGTTGAAAAATTAATACTCAGGAGTTGCTGGAATCAGGGCAGTTTCAGAGAATGAGGTATCCTATTTACTTCATATAATTCTGTACTGCGTGTGTGTGTGTGTGTGTGTGTGTGTGTGTGTGTGTGAAACAAAGACACATTATGTTTATAATTTTTAAGCTTTAGGAAAGAATTGTCATGTTTTGTTTTGTTTTATTTTGTTTTGTTTTCCAAAAGCTAGTACGAGTGACATATTTTTAGGGCAGCAGTTCAGATTCGTTTGGCCCAGCTTTTCCTATATGTATAAACCTTGAGTTAACTCTTTGAAATTTATCCTGGACATAGTGTTTTATCTATTACTATTACTATTACTATTATCTATTACTATTACTATTATCTATTACTGTATAGAATATTACCACAAAATTTGGTGGCTTAAAATAACAAACATTTCTTATTTACAGTTTCTGTGGGTCAAGAATCACAGAACGGGCTCAGTTGGGTGTTTTTGACTTAGGGTGTGTCATCAGAGTGCAATTCAAGTATCATTTGGGTCTGCAGTCATTGCAGACTTATTGGGCTCCCAAGATGGTTCACTCACATGGCTATTAACAGGAAACCTCAGTTTCTTTCTTTCTGTTGGCCGGGGTCCTCAGATCCTTACTACATGGACCCTGTATAGGGCTGCTTGAGTATCTTCACAGCATAGCAACTGTTCCTCACCCCACTCCCAGTAAGTGATCCAAAGAGTGCTAGGCAAAAGCCATAATATCTTATTATACCCTATCCTCAGAATGGACATACTATCACCCCTGCAGTATACTACTGGCCACACAGACCATCCCTGTACACTGTGAGAGGAGACTCTACAAGGAAGTTGTTTGTGGAAAATACCCTGTTTTCCTACTCTACTTCTGGTCATGAATTATGTGTTTTGTTGTGTTTTTCCCCCACATACTGACCAATACTCCAACAAATCCATTGGGTGTCCTACAATTCAATTCAGTTCTGACACCATCTCTCTGGAGTTAGCAACAGATCCCATAAGTTAGGGGCTCAGTCCTACAAGACCATCTTCAAGACTTCAGATGTCAACCACAAGTCCCAAGTTGTCACTCATACTTCTGATGACTGAAGCTATAAATTGGAGTTCTCATGACCCCATCCTCAGGTTTGATAATTTGCTAGAATAGGTCACAGAACAGGTGTCCCTCTGGACACCTCATGGGTGTACCATGCTCCCAGTATGTGGAAGTGTTCACCAACTTGGAAGCTCCCTGAACCCTATAGTTCAGGAATTTTAATGGAAGCTTCATAATGTAGCTATGATTGATTATTAACTCCTCTTCTTGGGTAGGGTGTGGGGCTGAAAACCTTCTCATCATGACTCAGTCTTTATGGTGACCAGCCCCCGTCCTGAAACCATCCAGGAGCAGACTAAATCAACTCATTAGAACAAAAAATGCTTCTACCACCCAGGAAATTCCAAGAGATTTAGGAGCTCTGTCAAGAATCAGTGTCAAAGACCAAATATTCAAACAAAAGATGCTTCTAGCACCCTTATCATTTAGAAAATTACAAAGGTTAAGAGCTCTGGCCAGGGGTTGGGGATAAAGACCAAAACATATGCTTCTTATTACATCACAATATCAGAGGAGTAAATACCAGGAAGCAGGGATCAGTGGAAGCCATCTTGGAGGCTGCCTACCAATATACCATTCTTTTTTTTTTTTTTTAATTTTTTTTTCAACATTTTTTAATTTATTTTTGGGACAGAGAGAGACAGAGCATGAATGGGGGAGGGGCAGAGAGAGAGGGAGACACAGAATCGGAAACAGGCTCCAGGCTCCGAGCCATCAGCCCAGAGCCTGACGCGGGGCTCGAACTCACGGACCGCGAGATCGTGACCTGGCTGAAGTCGGACGCTTAACCGACTGCGCCACCCAGGCGCCCCTCAATATACCATTCTGATTGCTTCTGGGGAGGGGAGACTCATGGTTTGGGCCAGGGCAAGAAAGGAAGCTTTTCACTGTATATGCTTTTGTACTTAAAAATATTTTGAACCATGTTAAATATATTAAAATTTTTTAATGTTTATTTATTTATTTATTTAAAAAAAATTTTTTTTTAACGTTTATTTATTTTTGAGACAGAGAGAGACAGAGCATGAATGGGGGAGGGTCAGAGAGAGGGAGACACAGAATCCGAAACAGGCTCCAGGCTCTGAGCTGTCAGCACAGAACCTGACGCGGGGCTCGAACTCACGGACCGCGAGATCATGACCTGAGCCGAAGTCAGCTGCCCAACCGACTGAGCCACCCAGGTGCCCCTGTTTATTGATTTTTGAGAGAGAGACAGAGCATGTTCAAAGTAGGCTCTAGGCTTTGAGCTGTCAGCATAGAGCCCAACGTAGGCTGAACTGTGAGATTGTGACCTGAGCTGAAGTCAGACACTTAACTAATTGAGCCATCCAGGTACCCCCCCATGTTGAATATATCAAGAACAACATTTCTCCTACCAGTTCCCTATGATTTAAAAGTAAAGTAAAAAAGATTCTCCTACCAGTTCCCCATGATTTATTTATGTGTTTGTTTATTTAAATCAGAACATATATTGTGTGACTAAATGCTGAAATCCTTAAGATGAACTGGATGCTGCAACAGCTGCCCCCTTGGGTTTAGGTGTTGTTCATGGGTTCAGGAATCCATGCCTGAATCTGCAGTATACAATTTTTAGGTGCCTCATTCGACTGGTCCCAGTGGTATTTGGTCTTTCAGCTTTGGCACTCCAGTTATACTTTCTCTTCTGCTTGGCAGGATAGCCACATTTACCACAGGTCAGCTTTTTTTTTTTTTTTTTTTTTTTTTAACATTTATTTATTTTTGAGAGAGAGTGTGAATAGGGCAGGGGCAGAGAGAGGGGGACAAAAAATCTGAAGCAAGCTCTGTGCTGACAGCTGAGAGCTCAATGTGGGGCTTGAACCCACAAACCACAAGATCATGTTCTGAGCTGAAGTCAGACACTTAACCAAGTGAGTCACCTAGACGCCCACCACAGGTCAACTTCTGAAGGTGGTAGGCCTTGAAGCCCAGCGGTGGCACAACATGATGTACGTGACCGATAAGCGGGTCTTACTGTGATGTTTTCCAAATGATGACGCCCCCTTCGTCACCTTGTTTCTACAGCTGAGACCAAAGAGCCTCCATGATTTAGACTGGTGTTCTCAAATTTAACATGTGATAGAATCAGCAAAAGACTTGTTTTTGTTTTTTTGTTTTTTGTTTTAAGTTTATTTATTTATTTTTGAGAGAGAGAGTGAGAGAGTGAGTGTGTGCATGTGTGCATGCAAGCAAGGGAGGGACAGAGAGAGAGGGAGAGAAAATCCCAAGCAGCCTCCACACTATCAGTGCAGAGCCCAATATGGGGCTTGAAACCAAGAACCATGAGATCATGACCTGAGCTGAAATCAAGAGTCAGATGTTTAATGGACTGAACCACCCAGGCATCCCACCAAAAGACTTATTAAAACACAGATTGCTGGGGCGCCTGGGTGGCTCAGTCGGTTAAGCATCCGACTTCAGCTCAGGTCACGATCTCACAGTCTGTGAGTTCGAGCCCTGCGTCGGGCTCTGGGCTGATGGCTCAGAGCCTGGAGCCTGCTTCCGATTCTGTGTCTCCCTCTCTCTCTGCCCCTCCCCCATTCATGCTCTCTCTGTCTCAAAAATAAATAAAAACGTTAAAAAATTTTTTTAAAAATTAAAAAAAAAAAAAAACACAGATTGCTGGGTTCCAATGTCAGAATTTCCGATTCAATAGGTCAAGGGTAGGGATTGAAAATTTGTATTTCTTACAACTTGTAGAGTGATGCTGATACTGTTGCAGGATGGTCAAGAAAGAATTCTTGAGATGTTTTATGGTGCAACTTAGTAAATTTATTTAAATATCAGGAGGGCAGGACTAGTGGGCAGAAAGAGCTACACTTTTGCTGTATGAAGCTGGTGGTTATATGCTTTGTGCCCAAGGGGGAGGGATTTGAGCAGGGAGTATTACATCATATATGTTTCTTTGAATTTCTATTCATAAAACTACTTTCACAAGATTTCTCTGGTGCTTATCATTCAGTTCGATATTAGCTATTGGTGAGATATATAGGCAGTCATGAGACCCTTTAAGAATGTAGCAATCAGCATGTATTTTATCCTTATCGAAACTATGCAGGCTATAGGTCAGCCTTCTGGGCTAAAGGTGAACGTTTTTCTGCTTCTAGTCCTTATCAATACTACTGGTCCAGGGAGCACATTTTGAGAAGCTCTGATTTAAACCCACTCTGTCCAATACAATAGCCACTAGCCACATGTGACTACTAAGCACTTCAAATGAGTCTAGTCCAAATCGAGGTGTGCTGTAAGTACACACTGGATTTGAAAGACTTAGTACAGGGGCGCCTGGGTGGCGCAGTCAGTTAAGCGTCCGACTTCAGCCAGGTCACGATCTCGCGGTCCGTGAGTTCGAGCCCCGCGTCAGGCTCTGGGCTGATGGCTCGGAGCCTGGAGCCTGTTTCCGATTCTGTGTCTCCCTCTCTCTCTGCCCCTCCCCCGTTCATGCTCTGTCTCTCTCTGTCCCAAAAATAAATTAAAAAAAAAAAAAAAAGACTTACTACAAAAGAATGTAAAATATCTCCTTAGTAATTTTCTTCATTGATTCTATGTTGAAATGATAATATTTTAGATATATTGGTTTAAAGAAAATATATTAAAAATTCCACGTTTCTTTTTACATGTTGGTTACCAGAAATTTTCAATTAACATATGTGGCTCATGTTACATTTCTGTTGGACAGTGCTGATTCAGACAATTCTTTGTTCTCTCCTCCTCAATGCTCACTATTTCTGGTCCTGTAACACCAAAATTTTGCTAAGAGACTAAGTCTGGTAAACTTATTGTCTAAATTTTTAATAAGTGATGACTTAGTAAATTTGCTCAGTTAAAACCTGTTTCAACCTGTTGTCCACATAAAAGAGTAACTGATAGGAGGAAATTTTTTGACATCTTAACAGCCAGGTGGAGAAGATACCTTTGGTTAGTCAGACCTTCTCAACTCTTCTTGGCTCCCACTGAATTCCAGCCACTTATGTGATTTCAGCACAGGGATGGACAGGACCCTCAGGCAAAAGAAGAATTCATTCCCTTTTTTCAGGCTTGACAGAAGTTTTTTCTCATAACATAAGCATGTTAAAAAAGAAAAACCAAATTAATGTTAAACTACAGAACAACTATTTAAAGGATTTTAAGTTACCACTACATGAATGTCACATTATTTTTGTGAATGTCACATTCTTTCTTTATGTGGGTCAAAGGAATTTTTAAAAATATTTTTTATTTTAGGGGTGCCTGGATGGCTCAGTCAGTTAAGTGACCTACTTTGGCTTAGGTCATGATCTCACAGTTCTTGAGTTCGAGCCCCACATCAGGCTCTCTGCTGTTAGCAAAGAGCCTGCTTTGGATCCTCTGTACCCCCTTGCCCCCGCCACTTCCCACTCACATTCATTTTCTCTCTCTCTTGGGGCGCCTGGGTGGCTCAGTTGGTTGAGCGACCGACTTCGGCTCAGGTCATGATCTTACAGTTTGTGAGTTTGAGCCCCACGTCGGGCTCTGTGCTGACAGTTCAGAGACTGCAGCCTGCTTCAGATTCTATGTCTCCCGCTCTCTCTGCCCCTCTCCTGCTCTCAGTTTGTCTCTCTCTGTCTCTGAATAATAAATAAACATTAAAAACATTTTAAAAAACATCTCTCTCTCTCTCTCAAAAATAAACACAAAAAACTTAAATTTATAAAACTTAAAGTTTAACTTTATTTATTTATTTATTTATTTACTTTAGTAATCTCTACACCCTAGGTAGGGCTCAAACTCAAAACCCCAAGGTCAAGTATTGTGTCTTCTGACTGAGCCAGGGGCCCCTCAAAGGACTTTATTGAATCCATACACAAGTAAACATTTTCTTTTTTTTTTTTTATTTTTTTTAACGTTTATTTTTGAGACAGAGAGAGACAGAGCATGAACAGGGGAGGGGCAGAGAGAGAGGGAGACACAGAATCTGCAACAGGCTCCAGGCTCTGAGCTGTCAGCACAGAGCCCGACGCGGGGCTTGAACTCACGGACCGTGAGATCATGACCCGGGCTGAAGTCGGACGCATAACCGACCAAGCCACCCAGGTGCCCCACAAGTAAATATTTTCAAAACATTAAACTTAGTCACTTGCTAGTTACTTTATCAAGTAGAAAAATTAGCTTTTTATTTCCATATATGAATAATAATTAACCAGCTAATTCAATCATCATGAGTCTTTCCTTTTTTTTTATTTTAGAGAAAGAGAGAGAGAGAGCATGTGAGCAGGAGAGAGGGGCAGAGGGAGAGATAATCCCAAGAGGGCTCCACACTCAGTGCCGAGCCCAACACAGGGCTTGATTCTACTATCCTGGGATCATGACCTGAGCCGATATCTAGAGTCAGACATTCAACTGACTGAGCCACCCAGGTGCCCCATAAGTCATTTTGTTTTTAATAATGGTACTCCAAACAGAATTACATAAAATATTTTATAATTAGTTTTTTCAAAGCGACACATTCATGTAATTTCAAGAGTCAAATAATTCTACAAGTTCTAATATATAAAATAGCGGTTCTTTCCATTTTCTGTTCTCAGATTGTTTTAGATTGGAAACAGTTTTTCCTTCAAGGTTATTCACAGAGTGTATACACTAAGTAACAGTTTCTCAATAACGATGTTTCCATTGAAAAGCTTAATACGTTTGTTACTTATTTACCCTTTTTATGAAATATGTTCCCAAGAGGCAACCAATTTTCACCTTCTTAGGTAATTCTTTTGGAATTTACCTCCGGGTCTCTAAAATAACATGCATTGCTACTTCTTTTTTTTTTTTAAGCTTATTTATTTTCAAGAGAGAAAGAGACAGTGTGTGTGTTGGGGGGGGGGGGTAGGGGGAGAGAGAGAGAGGGAGTGAGAGAATCCCAAGTAGGCTCCACGCTGTCAGCACAGATCCTGATGTGGGGAACCAATGAGATTATGACCTGAGCTGAAACCAAGAGTCAGACGCTTAACCGACTGAGACACCTAGGTGTCCCTGCATTGCTGCTTCTTATTTTTCAAATTCAGGCATTATTTATTGTCTTCCTTTCACAGAAGATGAGGATTTAACTCTTGCTGTTCTGTACCATGTCACATGTACTCTTCCCATTTCCTTATGCTTCTCATATATTGAAATAGAATTTCAAAAGAGCAACATACAGCATTTGCTTTATTATAACTATGTAAATGATGTTTTCACGCACTCATTATGATGAGCACTGAGTAATGTGTAGAATTGTTGAGTCACTATATTGTACACCTGAAACTAATAGAACACTGTATGTTAACTACACTGGAATTAAAATTTAAAACTTAATAAAAAATAAAACTAAATAAATGCTATTCTTATTGAAGTTAGTATTATACTATGAGCACTTCTCCTTTCTTTCACATTTTATCTATTGTGATTATCTTGGTTTTTCATTTATTTATTTTTTTAATGTTTATTTTTGAAGGAGAGAGAGACAGAGTGTGAGTGGGGGAGGGGCAGAGAGAGAGGGAGACAGAATCCGAAGCAGGCTCCAGGCTCTAAGCTGTCAGCACAGAGCCCGATGTGGGGCTCAAACTCATGAACCGCAAGATCGTGACCTGAGCCGAAGTCGGACGCTCAACTGACTGAGCCACCCAGGCACCCCTTGGTTTTTCATTTATTAATGTAACCTCAAACTCCCTCTAGTTATAGAAATCTGTTTTTGATACATGCAAAAACATTGGTATTCTAGCAATAATATTTTATCAATTTAATCTACTTTTAGACATCTCTTCCAGAGCTTTCTGTATGGCTACAGTCTATATTGGTTTCTCTGTAGACCTGTACCACTATTTTGCTGGTCTCTGCCTTTACCATCTTCCTAAGGGTTTTACTCCTTTAGTTCTGTTTGATTGGACCTTCGATTTTGTGTCATATTTCCCCCCCTTCCTGGTTTACTCCTTGACTTTGGTGGAGTCCATTTCCTAGTTGTTTTTGAGAAAGGGTAAATGGTGAACACATTTTTTTTTTGAGATGTTCTATGCCTGAAAATATTTTTACTTTACTTCCACAATTGATAATTTGTCTGAGTAGGGAATTTTAGGTTAGAAATAATTTTCTCTCAAAGAGGTTTCCTGAGAGTGTACACTAATAAATATTTTCATAGTAATGTTCCTGCTGATAGGTTTACTGTCATTTTTACTGTGTTTTAAAATCCTGCTGGAAGGATTTATTCTTTATCCTTGGTGCTTTGAAATTCCACAGTGATAAGCCTTGGTGGAAGCCTGTGTTCATCCATGTTTACTAGACACTTGGTAGACCTTTTCTGTCTAGAAACTCATGTCCTGTGGTTCAGAAAAAAAAAAAAAAATCCTAAATTATTTCTGGATTATTTTTCTCCCCTCTATTTTTTTCTCTTCTCCCCTTTTAAAAGCAAAAAACAAACAAAACTCCTACTCTTTGAAAATGTTATTCCTCTCAGTCTGATCCTACATTGTTTTCTCTTCTATAATTTTTTTTTTTTTTTTTTTTTTAGTTTTTAGTTTTTAGTTTTTCCTCAATTTTCAGGGAGATCTCTTCAAGTCAGAATCCCAAACTACAGCCAAGATTTTAATTTCTGTGATCATATTTTCAATTTCCAAGACTTTGTATTGCTCTTTAAAATTTAGAATTTAGGGGCGCCCAGGTGACTCAGTCAGTTGTGTCTCAACGCTTGATTTTGGCACAGGTCATGATCTCAGGATTTGTGAGATCAAGCCCTGCTTGAGATTTTCTCTCTTTCTCCCTCTCTCTCTGCCCCTCCCCAACTCACTCTCACTCTCTCTCTCAAAATAAAGAAACATTAAAAGAATAATGTCTCTTTAAAAAAATTTAAAGTCCCTTTTAATTGCAACTTATTCTTGTTTTATAGATGAAATATCTCTGAAGCTATGAGAAATAGTTTTTTTATTTGTTTTCTTCTTTCATATGATATAGATTTCCTCCAAGTTGCTTTTTCTGTTTTTTTTTCTAGTTATTGTGTTTCATGTTAGATTTTTCATTTAATGTCTGATGATGTGTGGCTAAGTGCTCATATTTAATATTGCGCTTCCTCTAGCCTCTGTATGTGGGAAGGAATTGTTCACTGTGGCCTTTACTATATGGCAACCTGACTTAGCTATTTTATCAAGGAACCACTGATGTCACTTTCTTTAGCTGTTTTGGGCTGATCAGACTCTCTAGAGAAGCCTCTTCTCTTGAATGACAGATGTGGACCTGGATGTTAGCATTCTGGGAGCTGAGTCAGGAAGAAGGACGGGGTAGGGAAGTATCTCAACAACTATATATATATGTGTGTGTGTGTGTGTGTGTGTGTGTGTGTATGTGTGTGTGTGTGTGTGTGTGTGTGTGTATGTTTTTAATTTATTTTTGAGAGTGAAAGAGTATGAGTGAAGGAAGGGCAGAGAGAGAGAGGGACAGAGGATCTAAAGTGGGCTCTGCACTGAGAGCAGTGAGCCTGATGCGGGGGCTTGAACTCATGAACCGTGAAATCATGACCTGAACCGAAATCAAGAGTGGGACACTTAACTGACTGGGCTATCCAGGTACCTCAAGATTTGTTATAAGAATTTTTATTTAGTATACTTGTTTCTAGTGTGAAACCCTTACCTTCAAATGAACCTGGTATCACCTAGTCCAGTGACCCTGTATTTTACCTTTCTAAAGAACAAGCTTCCATTCTTCTGCCAGGATGGAAGAAGCAAAAGTCGTTTTGTCAGCAGATGTGTGGGTGGGCACCCGGGAGCCTAACATTTCCTAATCAGATTTTCAATCTTTCTGTGTTTAGCCTCTCATTTTCCCCCAATTCAGAAGTGTCTGGTGCCACCAACTTCTGAGTCTTTTATGAGTTTCTCTGATATAAATCAGATTGATTCCCTGTTTTCTCCATTGTTGCCTTAAGATCTGCTAAGTCAGTTGATACCCATCCATCTCCATTCCAGTTGCCAAAATATGATTGCTATTATCATTTTTGTTTTCTTTATCCTTACTTGTTTATTTTTTAAATACCTTCATTGTTTCTATAATGGAGTTTTGCAAGAGGGAACTTTGGCAAACAAAACAAAACAAAAAAGAAACAAAAAAACCCACAGTTGTTCAAAGTACCATTTTAGGGGCGCCTGGGTGGCTCAGTCGGTTAAGCGGCCGACTTTGGCTCAGGTCATGATCTCGCGGTCCATTAGTTCGAGCCCCACGTCAGGCTCTGTGCTGACAGCTCAGAGCCTGGAGCCTGTTTCGGATTCTGTGTCTCCCTCTCTCTGACTCTCCCCTGTTCGTGCTCTGTCTCTCTCTGTCTCAAAAATAAATAAACGTTAAAAAAAATTAAAAAAAAAAACAAAGTACCATTTTAAGTAGAAGTCAGAAATGTGTTAAATATTGTTTAGTAAAAAAATTAATTAAAAAAAAAAAAACAGACGTTGAATTGGCCAAGGTAGTGAACAAATCACACACTTCTACTTCCTATCTTTCCAACTTCCTGATGAAATGATTCAAGAATTGTAAAAAAAAATTTTTTTCTGGAAACTAAAGAGGAACCCATTTCCCACTTTAATCTTGATGTAATTTCTATGGATCTAAGTCTATTGAAAGGTTTGGAGCAGAGAAGCAACTATATAGACAATTTTCTAAAGTTTGGGACTATCTCATTTAGAGATAAAAGAAAACAAACAACAAACAAACAAACAAACAACCTTGTGCATTGAGAATTCCCCAAAGATTACCTCTCTTTGGGGAAAAAAATATAAGCTGGTATTGTCTTTATTTTAGGTTCCTAAAAGGTAAGCCACACTTAGATATACTGCATTGATTCAATTCAACAAATATTTATTGAGTACCTGCTATGTGCTGGGTACTGCTCTTGTTACTGGAAATATAACAATGAACAAAACAGACAAAAATCCCTGCCCTTGTGGAACTTCATTCCAGCAGGAGAAGATGCAATAAACAATACACATAATAATTATGAGAATATGTAGTATGTGAGAAGACTGTAAGTGTTATGGGAAAAAATAAAGCAGAGAAAGGAGAGGATCTGGAGTAGATGGGTTGGAGGGCTAGTTACAACATTATCTAGGGTGACCAATGAAGGTCTCATTTGAAAGGTATCATTTGAGTAAAGACTTAAAGAAGGCAAGCAAATTAATAGTGAAGTTATTTGTGGGAAGAGTGTTCCAGGCAGAGAAAACAGAGGGGCAAGATGACCACTGTGGTTGGAATAGAATGAAGAAGAAAGCAGTAGGAGATCAGATCAGGGAGGTGAAGTAGGGTGGGAGGAACTTCAAGTTTTGTGGAGTCTTGTTGGCTATTACAAAGGTTTTGTTTTTACTTTGAGTGAAAGGGGAACCATTGCAGGGTTTTGAGTAGAGGAATAACAAGAGCGAATACAGTGAGATCATTTTAGGAACTATCTCAGCATCTAGGGGAGAGATGATGATGGCTTAGACCAGGCTGGTGGCAATAGATACGGTGTGAAGTAATCAGATTCTACCTACATATAATTTGAAGGAGGAACTAACCAGATTTCCTGGTGGGTAGGATATGCACTGTGAGAAAGAAGGGAATCAAAGGTGATTCCAAATGAATCCTGGGGACTTTCTTATTCCAAAGATAAGTAGAAACTCATAAGTTTCTATGCATTCTCATATGTAGATGCAAAATAACAATGGAATTCTGCTAACTGTTTTAAGGGGAAAAGATCATGATCCTAGGCTGTTATACCTAGCTGTCTCTGAAGTGGCAAATTACTGTGGCAGTCAGAGAGATCAGCTGGCTGAGATCAAACTAATTTTAGGCAACCACAATGGAAAAAGAGAAAATGAGTTAAAAAAAAAAATGTTTATCACAACAGTCAAATGACATCAATGAAATACCTTAAGACCACCACCTCCTTTGCTTTCTTGCCCAGGAGGGTCTTCTCTTGCAGATCCGTTCTGTGCCAATGTATCACCCCTAGAGTAAAGCCTGCCAGCAGAATGCTGCAGCCTTGGCGTGGGAGGCCTAGCTCAGGGGAAATTGAACAGCTCAGTGACTGACACAAGTTCTGAGGGAGTGCAAACCATCTATCAACAGTTTTTTGTCCTTAATAAAAAAATTAATCACAATAAAAAGCTCAAAAAAAGCATGATATATAAGAAGTAGTGATAAGCAAAGAAACTGGAAAGCTTAGAGTTAAGTATAAATAGTTGTTGGTAAAGTGATTTTGAAGTTTAAGGTGATTCCTAGAAGAAATTCTTAAAATAGGAGAGACAAAATAAGAAAAATTAATAGCAATCTTGAACTGACTCACAATAAAAGTGAAAGTAGGGTAAAAGGAAGGGGAGAATAAAGTCTTGGTAAAAGTATCCTCTAACATATGCAATAGGAAAAAGTCTCGTCAACCAACGGTGTTGGGAAAACTGGACAGCTACATGCAAAAGAATTAAACTGGACCACTTTCTTACACCATACACAAAAATGAACTCAAAATGGATGAAAGACCTAAATGTGAGACCTGAAACCATAAAAACCCTAGAAGAGGACATAGGCAGAAATGACTCTGATATTTGCCATAGCAACATTTTTCTAGATATGTCTCCTGAGGCAAGGGAAACAAAAGCAAAAATAAACTATTGGGACTTCATCAAAATAAATGCTTCTGCAAAGCAAAGGAAACAATGAACAGCGCTAAAAGACAACCTACTGAATGGGAGAAGATATTTGCAAATGACATATCTGCTAAAGGGTTAATATCCAAATATGTAAGGAATTTCTACAACTCAAAAAACCCCAAATAATCCAAATGGGCAGAAGACATGAAAAGACATTTCTCCAAAGAAGACACCTTGATGTCATTTGACTGTTGTGATGAGCATTTTTTTAACTCATTTTCATCCAAAGAAGCCAACAGACACATGAAAAGATGTTCAACATCACTGATCAATGGGGAAATGCAAATCAAGACCACAATGAGATATCATCTCACACCTGTTGGAATTGCTAAAATCAAAAACACAAGAAACAGCAAGTGTTGGTGAGGATGTGGAGAAAAAGGAAAACTCGTGCACAGTTGGCAGGAATGTAAAATGGTGCAGTCACTGTGGAAAACAATATAGTGGATCCTCAAAAAATTAAAAATAGAATTGCTGTATGATCCAGTATTCTTCTAGTGGGTATTTATCCAAAGAATATGAAAACACCAATATGAAAAGATATGTGCATTCCTATGTTTATCGTTGCATTATTTACATTATATATATACATAATATATGTGTATATACACATATATACATACTATATACATATATATTGCCATTTGCAACAACATGGATGGATCTAGAGGGTATAATGCTAAGTGAAATAAGTGAGTCAGAGAAAGACAATACCATATGATTTTATTCATGTGTGAAATTTAAGAAACAAAACAAACAAAGGGGACACCTGGGTGGCTCAGTTAGTTGAGTGTCCGACTCTTGATTTTGGTTCAGGTCATGATCTCACGGTTTGTGGGATCCGGCCATGCCTTGGGCCTGTGCTGACACTGCAGCACAGATCCCTGCTTGGAATTCTCTCTTTCCCTCTCTCTCTAGCCCTCACCCACTCATGCGTGCACACATGCACTCTCTCTCTCTCTCTCTCAAAATAAATAAGCATTTTTTAATTAAAAAAAAAAAGGAACAAAACAAAAAAGAGACAAACAACAAACCCAGCATCTTAAATATAGAGAACAAACTGGTGGTTACTAGAGGGCAGGTGAATGGAGGGATGGGGGAAATAGGTGAAGGAGATTAAAAGCACACTTATGATGAGCCCTGAATAATGTATAGAATTGTTGAATCACTATATTATACACCTGAAACTAATATAACACTGTATGTAAATTATACTGGAATTTTTGAAAAATTAAAAAATTACAAATAAACAAATATTTTTTTAAACGAGATGAGATTAGGACATAGAATGCACAGAGGGAATGCCACGTGAAGACACAGGAAGAAGGTAGCTATCTGCAAGCCAAGATGCAAAGCCTCGGAAAAAATCAACTCTGTCAACATCTTTTTTTGTTTTTTAGAGTTTAAGGAATGCAAGTTTATTTTAATATCCAGAAATAAATAATAATTATTAAAGCACACTAAAATAAACAATTCATGTTGGTAGATCAGTAGATAGTGAAAATGTATTTGACTAAATTCAATAGCTCTGGTTTTTTTTTTTTGCCATACAACTTCTCTATATAAGTAAGATATTAAAAATAAATACTAATAAAATATGATACAGACTTTTTTCTCCAAAAAACTAACCCTATAAAAATATAGGCCTTTGCAATTAAATTATGATAGTCATAGAGCACATTTTATATTGGACTTGAGGTGTTTTAGTGAAATGAAAAAAATTTTATGTTTCTCAAGTTTTTGAAATTCTGAAAAGGTAAAATTTGTAAAGAGTTATAAAATTAAATCCATAGTTAAAAAAAGATTTGAATTTAATTAGGAACTAGACAGGTATGTCTATTGTCAACATTATTATTCATTGCCTTAGAAGTTCTTGAGCATCCAATGTCTTGCATAAACACTAGAAAAACAAGAATAAAATGCTCTATTTTTGCTGATGGATTATATTTCCATAAAATGCAAGCAACCAAGAAAAAATTAAAGACGTTTAGAATCCATCACAAAATTGGGTAATGTGGGGGCACCTGGGTGGCTCAGTCAGTTAAGCATCCGACTTCAGCTCAGGTCATGATATCGTGGTTTGTGGGTTTGAGTCCCACGTCGGGTTCTGTGCTGATAGCTTGGAGCCTAGAGTCTGCTTCAGATTCTGTGTCCCCATCTCTTTCTGCCCTTCCTCTGCTTGTGCTCTCTCTCAAAAATAAACATTAAAAATTAAAAAAATAAATAAAATGTTAAAAAAATTGGGTAATGTGAATGGAGGGAATAAACATAAACATAAATCAACCCATTTTGTTCTACTGCAGCAATACTTAGAAAAATATGGGTCAATCTGTAGTGGAAATTATTAGTTATAGCAAAAATACCCTGAAAGTACTTAGTAATAAATTTAGGTAAAAGTGATATAAGATTTACATGAGAAACTCTGTCAACATCCTGATCTCAGACTTCTAGCCTCCAAAATTGTGAGAAAAATAAGTTTCTGCTGTTAAGCCAATACATAAAATAAAATAAAATAAAATAAAATAACATAAAATAAAATAATTGTTTATAGGGGAGCAAAATTATAGATAATGTATCTTGATGGTTATAAAAAATGTTGTTTCCCATCATAATTCTTAACAATTTATGGGTAACCACATGTAAAAGAGAAAAAGGACTGGAACAAAAATTGCAAACTCAAATGTCCACAGGGGTCAGAGAGGTAACATAGAAGTAGGCAGTCTTACCTTTTTTTCCCCCTTGAAACATAGCTGTATTGTTCAGCTCAGGCCACCATAACAAATACCATAGACTGGTTGGCTTAAACAACAGAAATTTATTTTCCCACAGTTCCAGAGGCTAGAAGTCTGAAAACAAGGTGCTAGTATAATCTAGTTCCGGTGAGAGCTCTCTTCCTGGCTTACAGATGGCTGCCTTCTTGCTGTGTCCTCACATAGAACAGAGAGAGAACAAGCCCTCTGGTATCTTTTCTTATAAAAGAACCAATCCCTTCATGAGAGTCCCACCCTCATGACTGCCTCTGAACCTAATTATTGCCCAAAGGCCCCATCTCCAAATACTATCACTTGAGGGTTAGGACTTCAACATATATATGGGGGGCAGGGGACACAATTCAGTCCATGGCAATGGCCCTCTTCAGTCTTTAATAAAAATGATCATACCATGAGAACAGAGGCATGTTCTACCATAAGAAAATAAAAGTGCAAACAAAGATTATAAATACAAAGTGAGATTTACTTTCCACCTTGAAAAGAAGAACACAAAATGGTGAGAAATATGGTAGACCGGAGGGCACATACCTCCTATAGGGGACCAGCCACCATTTAGTTCCAGATGATTGTTGCCATGCTAGGAGCACCTTATTATAGATCTTCTGGTTTTTCAAGTGTGGCTAGACAGATACCTGCATTTCTATGTGAAATATCCAGAATTTTAAATATTAGCTCAAAAAAATTTAAATACTCTATGAGGCCAAGACAAAAACAAAAAGAAAACCCAACCATATCTGTGGGCTGAATATAAACTATCAATTTGCAACCACTGATATAGGACTTCAAAATTACTAAAGATCAGGAAAGTAAAATACATAGAATGCACGAGCCAAAATAGCAATAATAAGAATAGATATGATTTAAGTACAATAAAAGTAAATGCAGTAAATTCTCCCATTTGTAGGCACTCGTGTTGAGAAAATAAAATTCCCCAAAGACACACCTGAAATAATATGACTAAAACAGTTTGAAAATAAAGGGAGATGTTTTATATTAAAACATGTGCCAACAAAAGAAGGCTTTTGTGGGTAAAATGATAAGGAAATGTATTGGCTTATATAACTGGAAGGCTAAAGTTAAGGAGGGATTTATGGTTATTTCTATAGCTCAATGATTTCACGAAGGACCCACTTTATTTGATCTGTGTGATTTGTACCCTGCAATATTATATTCATCCTAAACTAGGCTTCCTTTATGATAACAGGATGGTTGCCAGTTACAATCTGAATATAGGTTTTAATGTTTATGGGTAAGTGGAAGAGAGTTGCTCAGTTAACAATTTGAAAAAAAAAAAAAAAAAAAAAAGGAAGCCTGTCCCTTTGGTAGATTTGGGACAGTTTAGTAATATGGCTGTTCCTAAACTAATAGAGTTTACCTGGGAATGCCATGTTCTCATTGGCTTAAGTCTTCTATTAGTTATCTATTGCCACATAACAAATTACCCTAAAACTTCATCGCTTAAAGCCACAACAAACATTTATTGCCTCTCAAGGTTTCTTTGGGTCAGGAGGAGCTTAGCTGAGCAGCATTGGCTTGGGATTTCTCATGAAGATTCAGTCAAGATGTCAGGTGGAGTTGCAGTCTTCTGAAATCGCAGCTGAGTGTGGAGGGGCCCCCTTTCAAGATGGTTCACTCACATTGCTGATGCCTCAGCTCCTCTTTTCAGGTCCATTTCACAAGGCTATAGGAGTCATAACATGGTGACTGGCTTACCTCAGAATGAATAATTCAAGGGGAACACTGAGTGGAAGCTATGTCCTTGGAAGTCACATAGTATGCTTTCCACCATATTCTATTTGTCACAGCAGAGAAAGAGAATTTCTTTTTCCCAACAGTTTCAATCAATATTCTAGAATTGTTTCTCATTAGTCTAGCCTGGGTCCTTATCACTGACCAAACCTGAGTCTTGTGCTTGGAGCTGAGGGGTGGGATCAGTCCCATCTGAAACATATGGACTGAAAATGAGGGAAAGAGAGAGTTCCTCAAAGGGAAATCAGGATATTGTTACCAGAAAAGGAAGAAATAGATACAAGACAAGCAAAAATAAAAGATGTCCACTATGGTGGCCATGTATTAATTGAAATTGTTACAGGAAGTGTGCATTACTTCTTTGAAAAAAATTTAAAGACATAAAAAGTTTAAACATATTAACAGTGATTAACATCTACATGGTGGGATTACAGCAAAATTTCTCCTACTTTTCTATTTATTCCAAATTTCTTTTCATGGGTATGTATAACTTTTATAATTAGAAAATAACAATATTATTTTATAAAAGGTAAAATTCACTGGTCTAAAAATGGAAATAGGGTACAGTACTTAAAAAACACAGATTTAAAAAAAATCTATTTAGCCAAAGGGACAGGAAAAAGAAAGGAAACAAGAATATACAATGATAGAAAATGTAAACCATGATCACTAGAGCAAAATTATATATACCACTTATTAATATGAATCTATGTATCTTTTTAAAAGATAAAGTCCAACTATATGCTATATTGACCATAAAAATGACGTGAAATTGTTGAGAATAAAGTAAAAATCACATCTTTACATTATTGTCTTTCTCTCTGGAAACAAAGCACGTCCTCCTTTTATTAAAAGAATCTTTAAAATGGAAAATATTTTGGGGTGCCTGGGTGGCTCAGCTGGTTAAGCATCCAACTTTGGCTCAGGATCATGATCTTGCAGTTTGTGAGTTCGAGCCCCGCATCTGGCTTTATGCTGACAGCTCAGAGCCTGGAGCCTGCTTCAAATTCTGTGTCTCCCTCTCTCTCTGCTCCTCCCCTGCTCTCCCTCTCTTTCTCTCAAAAATAAAAAAAAAAAACATTAAAATAAATAAATAAACTAAAATATTAAATCTTTACTTAAAAATTTTTTAATGTTTAAAAAAAAATTTTAATGTTTTTTGTTTGTTTTGTTTATTTTTGAGAGAGGGAAAGAGAGACAGAGCACAAGATGGGGAGGGCAGAGAGAGAGGGAGACACAGAATGCAAAGTAGTTTCCAGGCTCCAAGCTGTCTTGCACAGAGTCTTATGGGGCTCGAACCGACAAACCACAAAATCATAACCTGAGCCAAAGTCAGACACTTAACCGACTGAGCCACCAGATGCCCCTAAAATGCAAATGCATCATGGGAATTACCCCCAAAACCAAGAGCACACTGTACACACTGCATGTTAGCCAATCTGACAATAAATTATATTTATAAATAAATAAATAAATAAATAAATAAATAAATAAAATGTAAAAATAATCTTTTCTACTTAATATAGTCTTGGTGAATAGTCAATTATATTGCCTTGTACTCCCCTGGCCAAAGGTGGACATGTAACCCAAGCTAACCAATCAAACTCTCTATTCCTGGAATTTGAATCTTGAGTCATGTGATCTGAGAACCAAAAAGGGTTGGAGCTGTTTTATCTGGCTAATGATCAGCATCTTCAAGATGTCAATGTCCTATTTAGATCTTTGCCATAATCCATGCCCATCACTGCTGTACTTTTCTCCTTCTGGATCTCAGAGGTTCTTAAGAGACAAATTCTTTCTCCTCCCTCATGGGCACTTTCTGTACGTTGGATTTTCTGCCCCTGTGACAGGTTGCCAGTGACCAGCTCTGGGAGGCTGTGTAAGGCTCTTGGGCACAGAAATTGTTCTGAGCAACTCTTGGGATGCTGAAAGCCCTTCATAAATGCTGGTTACCCCCAAATAATTAAAGAAAGTCATTCTACTACTCTCCTATCATGCTGGAGAGCCCTGTGATGTTGTCTTAGGCTCATCTGCCTGGGCCCGTCATCAGGCAGCCCTTCCCACTGTACATTCTTACTGCCTTTCTGGATTCTACTTATGAAAGTAAACCTTCTGCACTCAGACCACCCTAAATCTTCTTTTCATAGCTACTCTAGGATCCATACAGAGATGTGGAAGTGAAGGGTAGTTGTGGTCAGGGTACAGCATGTAGGGCACTTCCTCCATTATCAGGTTCCTATTCTTTTTCTCTGGAATCTCTGGAATACACAGTCTTCCTTTCTTTTTATATACTCTCTTGTCTTCAACTATCATAAACAATCATCATTTTACTTTGGGTTTTCCCTCTTCATTCTTTCTCTTTTCCTGGAACACTGGCTGGTGTAAGGGAGGGGGAAGCTCTACTGATCAAATCTACTGAATTGTCCATGCATATAAGTTCTTTCTGTTTCCCTGCAGGGCCTAGACTTTTAAAATGCAAAGGCAAATAAACGGTTCCTTGTTTTCCCTCTTCCCTGTCCTCTCACTAAAAACAAATGGCATAGAACCATTCTGTCTGCTGTCTCAATGTGGAGGGAGGGGGAGGACTGTTGCTGTACATATTTTAAAACTGATAACCACATAAGCTGTGTGAAAATCCTTAAATATACGTCTATTTGAACACGTGAGGAAACATCTATAAATTAAGTTGGAATTTGAATATTTTTAATGTGAATTTTGGTGGAACACAAAAATATTCTAATACATTTCACAGTCATTAGGATGGCTACTATTCAAAAAATGAAAAAATGGAATTTTTTTTAGTGTTAGTGAATATGTGCAGAAATGGAAACCCCTGTGAATCGCTGGTGGGAATATAAATGGGGGTGGAAAACAGTTTGGCAGTTCCTCAAAAAGCTAAAGGTAAAATGACCAAAATGTCCAGCAATTATACTCCTAGGTATATGTCTAAAAATATTGAAAACAGGGACTCAAACAGATGTTTGTATACTTCTGTTCATAGCAGTGTCATTCACAATTGCCAAAAGTTGGAAAAAGTGGCCATGAACAAATGACTGGATAAATAAATGTGTTATATACATACATTGGAATATTATTCAGCCTTAAAAAAGAATGAAAGTAGAAAAAACAAAAACAAAAACAGAAAACAAATAATAGGGGTGCCTAGCTGACTCAGTTGGTTGAACATGTGACTCTTGATCCTGGGATTGTGAGTTTGAACCCCAGGTTGGATGAGATTACTTAAAAACAAAATCCTTAAAAAAAATGAATGAAATTCTGATACATGTTACAACATGGATGAACCTTGAAAACATGCTAAATGAAATAAACCAGGCACAAAAGGACAAATGCATGATTCCACTTATATGAGGTACTTAGAATAGGCAAACTCATAGAGACAGAAAGCAGATTAGAGGTTACCGGGGACGGGAAGAGGGGTTAAATTGGGAATTATTGTTTCATGGATACAGAGTTTTTGTTGGAGATGATGAAAAAGTTATGGAAACGGATAGTGGTGATGACTGCACAACACTGTTAATGTACTTAATGCATTGTACATTTAAAAACAGCTAAAATAGTAAATTTAATGTTATGTATATTTTGCCACAATTTTTAAAAAAGGAACAAAACACTTTAAAGAGTATGTTTTTGAAAATTTGAGTGTAAAATAAATATTTTACAAAGCAGCAAATTGTGTGGTTCGCCCCCCCCCCCCCAAAGAGAGGTAGGAAGGCCATTTATCAATCTAATTACCAAATGTTCACTTTATGTCTGCTAGTGCACCAAGACATAAGGCTTTGTATCTGAAACACACACTATTTATGGTCCAGTCCTCAAGATGTTAATGAGCACTGTGGGGAGATAAGGCATCCATGCATGATATAATTGATGTAAGACATCATTATAAGAGATGTTACAGGGTAGATTATAATGTGATCTCTTAGTTTTTTCTCTTCTCTGGAATACACAGTCTTCCTTTCTTTTTATATACTCTCTTGTCTTCAACTATCATAAACAATCATCAAGATTTTTTTTTCCCACACTTGAAACCTTTCCCAAGTCTGCCTTTGTATCTTATAGATATATCATACTTTAAAAGTCCAAAACTGGACCTAAGCTCTTCAGTATGTTGTTAAGCTCAGTAAATGTGTTCACCGTACATTTTGTCATCTAAGGTAAAAATATGTATATTTTTTGTATATTTAACTAAAATGTTCAGTGGGGCATTAGAGGTGAATGGGATCACTCAGGTAGGATAATGGCATTTCTCTAGGATGGCTCAAGAGTTATTACTATATCACTTACCTTGTTCCTATTTCTACCTCATTGAAAAAGCTAAAACTTTTCACTGTCACTATTGAAGAACTACGATTTTCACTCTTTTCCATGTGTTTTTTACATTCTGATAATTAGGAGATTTCCCCCAAATTCGTGGTGTAGTGTCATGGCAAAATGAACTTACTTATAATTGTTCAAATGAATCTATTCAAATGTTCTTTTCCTATGAATTTCATTGCAACTAAAAATACTTTGAGAACTGACCTACATTGGAACCGTTATAGCATTACTATATCCCAAACCAACTCAGTATCTCTTTAGTACTCCCACAATGTCCTGTGCAAACTATCACAGTATTTCTCACACTGTATTATTATGTGTCTGTCTTTCCAAGAATGATCTGTAAGCCTTTATTCCATACAATGGACCAGCATCAGCAGCATAAGTTTTCTAGGGATATGGGTAATAGTACAGAGGAATGAGAATTGGGCCGAATCTCCTATCTGCATTATTTTCCCAAATAACAAGAACTTGTTGACAAACCCTTGCTCTGTTCTTCGGTGGCTGCAAGTTACATGACCTAGTCATTTTGCCTCTATGATGTGTGATGTCATAGGTGTGCCTTGACAATCTTATTTCTGAGGTCCATGTGATTTTTGGTCTGTGGCTAACGGGTGTTGAATATGTGGATTTAGACTTGGAGGGTTCTGAAAAAGATTCTTCAAATTTAGGACAAAAATCATTGTCTCTATGCTGATACTCTATGGTTGGACAATTCATCAGAAAGTTAAGATTGTCTAGCATGGGTTGTGAATTGTATCATTTCATGAATGCATTTATATCCTTAGTAATACGTAGCCCTGCAAGGGAATAGGTTCAATATGCAGTCTAAGGTGATGCGTTCCTGAACTTTAGGGGACTGGAATGGGGTGTTCCAGTGATCTACTATAGCATAATAAACCACCCAACCTTAGTGGTATATTAACAATCACTTTATTATGCTCCTGTGGTTGAGGAACTCAGAGCAGAACAGGGATGCTTGTCTCAGCTCCATGGTGCTTAAGCCCTCATCTGGGAACACTGGCTTAGGGTGACTCAAATGTCTTGGGAGTTGGAATCATCTGGAAGCTTCTTCACTGAAATAACTGGCACCTGAGCTGGGATGACTCAAAAGTTGTACTCACCTGGAATTGTTGACTGGAGCACTTACGCATAGCATCTCCATGTGGCTTGGGTTTTTTGAGAGCATGGTTGCCTCATGGTAGTTCCTCTTTTTAATATGGTGGCTCAGGAATCCAAAAATTAGTATTCCAGAGAATAAAGTGGACTCTGTATGGCTTTTTCTGACCTAGTATCACTTCTGCTGAACTTTCCTTGTTGAAGCAGACACAATCTAACCACATTCAAAAGGAAGGTACTTAGACCCCACAACTCGATTAAGGGAGTAATTGCAATTTAAAAATGGTCACGATGTAGATTGCCTCTTAGGATTCTTTTTGGACCAGGTTCATGCCTCATATAGCTTTGTATGCTAGAAAGACTTCTGCCAAATTTGAGGCTACCAAGGCTTAAAGATGGATTTGGTGCACTGTAGAGGTAACTTCATGATAAAAGGGACATCTGTCCATCAAATGTATAGGTGGTCATGACAAATTAGTAGGCCTCTTCTGTATTCTACCCTCCTATAGCTAAGAGTGCATGATTCTGGACCTTCTGGCTCTTCCATCATTGATGATTTCTGTCTTCTTTCTGACACATAAATCTGATCCTTTTACTTCCCTGTTTACAATCCTTTAAGGATTTCCTATTATCTCTAAGATAAAGTCCCAGTCCATTAGCATTACATATAAGCCCCTTTATGATCTGGCCCTGACCACTGAAAACTCAGATGCTATGCTATTGCACAATATATGGCAAGACACTATTTATATAATTATTGAGTTCAAATCCAAGTTCTGCTGGGACTCATTAATTTCCTAGGCACAAGGGAGAACCGTTCTTCCCTCAGTTGATGGTAGTGTACAAGAAAAATAGCCTAGTTTCCACTGGTTTCTTTGTTAAGCCAGTTCTTGAGGGCCCAAACCTGCAGATGGGTCTAGTTCTGGAGTCAATGCTCCCCTTTGATGCTTAGTCCTTTGTACAGATGCCAGCTATTGGTCCTGATTCCTCCAACCCTCATGTTGAATTGTTTCTTGGGGGTCCTGTCCTTTCAGGCAATCTGTCACCCTTGGTCAGGGCTTCCCAGTCCATCAAACACATTTTAATAACTTTCAATCTTAAAACAATGAAGAAGGGATCAAGAGGCCTGTTTGTCCATTGAGACCCCTCTGTCTATATACATTTTTGATGTCTAACTCTGCCCAGCAGCATCTAAGGTCCATATAGCAATCAATAAATGTGTCTGACACAGCTCAATCTTTTTATAGGACTTGAGCCCAGGTCTTGATTCAGTCAAAATTTCCTAGAACATCTGCATTCAATTTCAGGGCATTCATGGATCTGTTGAGGTAAGATTGCTGGATAAAATACAGATGCCTAGTCGAATGTGAATTTCAGGTGAACAATGAATAATTTTTTAGTATAAGTATGTCCCATGCAACATTTGCATGGATAATATACGGATAATTATACATTTTTGTGGAAAAAGGTCCAAACAGCCTCAAAAGATGTAAGAACTCCTGATGCAGAATTTGTTGGAAGAAACTGATGTGCTAGAGTGACTTGAAATGGGTGCGTAAAACTACTGTACACAACATACTTATATTAAAAGCCATTCAATGTTTATCTGAAATTAAAATGTAACTGGGCATTTATATATTTTTTCTACTTGCTCAGTCTGCAACCCTACCTTATGGCCAACCAGAGCTTTCCTAGATTCATGGATTATAGAACTGGTATAGACTGAGAAAAGAACTGTGTTTCTTTTTTGCCAAATTATTTAGACATTTAACATAGAAATACCAAGGTGAACTCCAAGAACCACTTCCAATTCCTTTAGCTCTAAATGTCAGGACATATTATCATTATTGTCTCCAAGTTTTGCATTGTTATAAAGTGACTATGAAACAGTGTCATCAATTACGGCCAGTAACTTCCTTGTTAAATTCCTAGAGCAGAAAGATATTGCATAAAGTTGTTGAGATGGCCGACTTGGAAAATTAAGTTACATAAATAGCAGATGTTCAGGCTGAGTAAGGAAGGGAGCTGAAACAAGTTTTCTCAATTATTCAACAATCCCCTGAGGCTGGGACTAGAATTATGGGAGAAAATTGAAATCTTGATTTCTATCTCACCATTGACCCCTGACACAGCCAGCAATTAGCCCTTTTTCTCTCACCACTATTTGTAATTCCATAATCAGGCTAACCTTCCTACCAAATTCTTCTACAGCAGGAAGGAGTTTTCTTCTTATTTTTTGTTTGTAAGTTTTCTTTGGAAAAAGAAAATATTGTAAAAAGTTCAAAAATGCAAGTGGTTAGTTATACAATGACCTATGCCGACACTTAGTTCCTGGACCGAAGGTTCGTAAGTTGGCTTAAGGACCCGAATCTAAAGAAGGGTGTTGAGACCCATGTGAATTCCCTGAATGCCTAATTTTCAGTGTGCAGATACTGTGCACTTTTGTGAAGGATCCAAACTTTTACCTGAGCCGCGATACGGTCCATGCCTAGGAACTGCCGTGGCACGACTGACGCGCCCGTGTAATCGGGAACGCTAGAGCGTTACTCGTCTTAGTGTAAAAAGTCCACCCCCACCCACCCAATTGCGGCCCCTTCGGAAAGTACGTTCTCTGCGAAAAGAACCACCACTCTTTTCTTCCCAAGTTTTCCGCCTGCCGCATCCCTTCCCTCCGGCGCGTCAGCGTGCGCTGACGTCATGACGCCGCACACGCAGCCCCGCCCCTGCAGAGCTCGGTGCTGGGACGGAACCCGGGTTTCTCTCAAACCCGGAATGTGAGGCCTGGGCTTGGCTCTCCCTGGACCCGTGCGCCGCTGTTTACCCGGGCCTGGGTGCGCCGCTGCTGCCCTACAGCTCGCCCCGAAGGAGCCAGGGTGGCCGTGCGCTTCTGCCGTGTGCCCGCGTGGCTGCCGCCGCCCGTCCGAATCCTCCGGGGCCGCAGAGGAGTTCGCTACGGAGGGAGGCGGGGGCCTTCGGGAGGAGGAGGCGGAGGAGGCGGAGGAGGAGGGAAGGAAGATGGCGGCCGTGGAACTAGAGTGGATCCCAGAGACTCTGTATAACACCGCCATCTCCGCTGTCGTGGACAACTACATCCGTTCCCGCCGAGACATCCGCTCCTTGCCCGAGAACATCCAATTCGATGTTTACTACAAGGTACGCACCGTAGGCCTGCTCTCCGCTCCCCTGCTGCAACCCCTAGGGCCGCACCCCCTTCCACGTCTGCGAGCCCCCGCAGTTAACCCCTCACCCCTCGTAGCAGGATCGCCTCCCCAGACATCTGGCGCGGTCTCGTGGTTGCCAGGATAGGAATACTCTGTCTCCATATCCTCTGTCTCTCAAGTTCTTGGGCCTTGACTGGTATCTCTTCCTAATGAATCTTTCCCCGTATTTTGGTGTTCCCTCCAACACCGTGCCCCCGACCCCCATAGGCCTTTTGCTTGGACTTCCTCTATTGCTCCCCTGTCCCACTCAGTTCTTTACTTCTAACCTGTGTCTTCAGAATATTTTCTCCCTTTTTACCCATATTAAGTGTCAGCATCAGCTGAACTTTTTGCTCTGCTCTTATCCCCCCTTCCTACTTACTTTCTCCTCTTGCCAAGCATTTTTTTTTTTTCTGCTTCGTGTTCGTTTCGCCTTTCGTGTTCTTCCTTCCTAATTGAGAGGGAGATGAGGAATTAGTAGAAGTAGTTGTCTGCTTTATTGGCATTTTTTTTTAAACTTTGGTTTTTTGTTTATACTTGGGGTTGAATTGGAGATTTTGTTAATATGTGAGTGGTGGTGAACTATTTGAAAGGAAGGGGGAAAATCTTTCCTGAAAGAAAAAATACTTTAGAATTTAAGTTACGTTCATGTATTTGAAAGTTGCAATCTTGCCGCATTCCTAAATAGCTGCCCCTCAGAAATGTGAACAAAAAGTCTCCCAAGTCACTCTCCAAGGAGTTTCAGGGGTAAATGTCTTAGACTTGGACAGTTTTTGCAGTGTTCAGAGAGGGAGGAGATACTTTACGGACTCGGAGCCTCCCTTTTCCTCTCCCCCTACATTTGAAAGTGAACAGTGGATTTATTATTCAGTCCTCACTGCCTTGAATCTGCGTAGATAACCCCTACTTGCCAGTAGCCACCCGTGCAAAATGTGACCAGAAGTGGAATATGACTTATTTTTTAGATCTTAAATACTTCCTCTTGATTACTAAGTTGGCAGAACACAGTGTAAATTGATATTTAACAGATGTGTATATTCTTATGTATGTATGAGGTTTTATGGCAGTTGTTTTATTGGGAAGATTGCCCACCTTCTCCACCCCACAATATTTTTTCAGAAAGCAACTGACTTGCTACATTCTACTCAAGCCAGCTGCTTTACACCAATTCTAATAATTAAAATGCCCCCCCCCCATAAATATTTGGAGAGGATTTATTTTGGTTATTCATTTTATTATTTGGGCCCCTAAAGTAAAGAAAGCCTCCATTCATTCAAATCCCTTTGATACATTGATTTGCTTTTGTGTATATCTAAGGAAACTTTGTATATTTGAGATCCATTCCTCCCAAGGAAGGGTGAGTTTAGATTTGTCTTTCTCAACCTGGGAAACTACAGCTTTGTGTGTATGCTTACTCTGTCCATTTTATTAAATTTTATGTAATCTTTTACACTCCGTAGAGGAGAACGTTGGAAATTCAAGCTAAGTACATTTAGTAGTTGAATTCCCTCAAAATACTTGAACATCTTTTAGTAACTTGTGCTTCTAATTGAAGCCTTTCATTTGAAGATTATTATTAGTATAAACAGATGCTGCTTTTGCCACATTTTCTGTTTCAAATAGTTAACAAAGTTTTAATATTGTTTCTTTTTGGTACACTTTTACTTCTAAATAGTTGTATGTATCTTAGAGTATGGCATTGCGCTAAAGTGAAGGAAGGTATTTAATGTGTTCCTGGAACTGTGCTAAGTGCTTTTACACGTCTGGTTTAATCCTCACAATTAAACTGTAGAGTAAGGTATAACCCTGTATTAAGGGTGAGAAAGTTAAGTAATTTAATCAAGGTCTAATATTTAGTATTTAGTTCCTACCTATCCTGCCTTCTTGCTCGAGAAGATTTTGCATTTTGAGGTAATCGATTATTTCATGAAAGACGTTTATAGAACTAATTCCCTGGACTTGAATCTTTGATAGAAATATAAGGAACTTTTCTTGCTTTAAACCACCGTTTTGGTACATAAATATAAAATGCTTTTTAAGCATTTTAATGCATATAAATATAAGATACCCCTTGCCCAGTTTTTGAGCATTTTAAGAGATTGCTTATAGTTTCCAATTTTATCCAATTTAGAGCCAAGGAGAAATTCATAATCAGATTCCTTCAGCAGTCCCAACTTCCATCAATAGGCATAGTTATAGACAAAATCATAGTATTTGTGGAACCAAAAAAATACCCAATTCCCCTTGATCGTTGTAGTCCAGTGTCACTGTTAATTTTTGTGAGTAGCTTCAGGCAAAGGCACAGTCATAAAGCTTTAGGAGATGGGGTAATGGAATGGAATGGAAGGTGAAGTAGGCATGCTGACTTTTCCCTAAGTAAGGAAAGGAAGGGAGAAATATGTTGATATGTACAAAGGGTAAAGTGTGAAGGGATTTTTTTTTTTTTTTTAATGTTTACTTACTTTTGAGAGAGAGAGACATAGTATGAGCAGGGGAGGGGCAAAGAGAGAGGGAGACACAGACTCTGAAGCAGGCTCCAGGCTCTGGGCTCTCGGCACAGAGCCCGACGCAGGGCTCAAACTCATGGACCGCGAGATCATGACCTGAGCCAAAGTTGGAAGCCCAACCGACTGAGCCACCCAAGCACCCCAGGATTTTTTTTTTAAAGCATGGACGACATTAGAATATATTGGCTGAATTTATTGGCTGAAAATGGAATGAGAGTTTAATTGTATAAGTTAGGTGGGAAATGAATTATGGAGTGGAGACCTGGAACAAGAGAATTAATTAATGAGTCTTGCCTCTTCCTTCATGTGTAAATTAAGGTATGGGTCTTAAATTGTAGTTGGAGAAAGAGTACTTTTTTCTCTAAGATCAAATGGAACAAGTTAGGGACTTCAGGTGTCAGCATAGCTAAGTTTGCAAAGAATGGTTATCCTGAATAAGGAGGTAAGATCATCTGCTGAGAGTAAGGGATAGGAGTGGTGTGGTTTCAATGTAGGGAAGCTAAACTGAAGTTGGAAGTGGCTGTTGATGTATATGGGAAGGGAAGTTTATTAACAATTTGTTTTAAAAAGTGACAGGTGGAGGAGCGCCTGGGTGGCTCAATCGGTTAAGCTTCTGATTTCATCTCAGGTCATGATCTTGTAGTTGGTGAGTTTGAGCCCCACATCGGGCTCTGTACTGACAGCTCTGAGCCTGAAGCCACTTCAGATTCTGTATCTCCCTCTCTCTCTGCCCCTCCCCCTGCTCATGCCCTGTCTCTCTCTGTCTCAAAAATAAATAAACATTAGAAAATATATTTTTTTGGGGGCGCCTGGGTGGCGCAATCGGTTGGGCGTCCGACTTCAGCCCGGTCACGATCTCGCAGTCCGTGAGTTCGAGCCCCGCGTCAGGCTCTGGGCTGATGGCTCAGAGCCTGGAGCCTGTTTCCGATTCTGTGTCTCCCTCTCTCTCTGCCCCTCCCCCGTTCATGCTCTGTCTCTCTCTGTCCCAAAAATAAATAAATGTTGAAAAAAAAAATTAAAAAAAAAAAAGAAAATATATTTTTTTAAAGTGACAGGTGGAAAAAAATAATAAAAATTTTAAAAACTTTTAAAAAGTCACAGGTGGTATAGATGGGTCAATAAAAATCCATATGTTGTAAAATAATGTCTTTGAATCTGTATAGCTTTTAACCAGGAGTGCTCAACCATTTAGGTATAGAAATGGAAAGATAAATAGAAGGAATTGTAAAGCTGTGTACCAAGTGAAAGCAAATATAGAGTGAAGGGCTGGGTTTTTAAAGAATGAAGTTTAGGATCTTTTTAACTGCTGACTGGTCTGTTTTGTGTCCTATTCCAATTACAAAATTGGCCATAGAGTTAAGTTTTGGCTAGGTGAGGTGTTTCAGTAATGTGTTCTGTTTATTTATTTTTAATTTTTTTTAATTTAAAAAAAGTTTATTTTATTTTATTTTTGAGAGACAGAGAGAGACAGCATGAGTTGGGGAGGAGCAGAGAGAGAGGGAGACACAGAATCCGAAGCAGGCTCCAGGCTCTGAGCTGTCAGCACAGAGCCCAATGCGGGGGCTCAAACTCACAAACTGTGAGATCATGACCTGAGCCACAGTCAGACGCCTAACCAACTGAGCCACCCAGGCGCCCATAATTTTTTTTGTTGTTTTTTAATTTGAGAGAGAGCATGCAAGTGGGGCTGAAAGGGGAGGGGGAGAGACAGAGAGACAGACAGAGAATCTTAAGCAGACTCCACAGAGCATGAAGTCCTGACACAGGGTTCAATCCCATGACCCTGGGATCATGACCTGAGCTGAAATGAAGAGTCTGATGCTCAATTGGTTGAGACACCCAGGCGCCCCAGTGTGTTCTATTTATTATTTTTAGGTTTTTTTTAAGTTTATTTTTGAGAGAGAGAAAGAGAGCGTATAAGCAGGGGAGAGGCTGAGGAGGTGGGGGACAGAGGATCCGAAGAAGGCTGGGCTGACAGCAGAGAGCCTGATGGAAGGCTTGAACTCCCAACGGCAAGATCACAACCTGAGCCAAAGTCAGATGCGTAACTGACTGAGCCACCCAGGTGCCCCAATTTATTATTTTTAGTCTTAACTTCAATGATTTTGGCTTTGTCTCATGCAGAAAACTGTACAAATTAATGCCTTTACTTGGTATTAGAGTCAATTTTTTCTTTTTCTATGTATATTTCTGTTGTATAGCTATATAAAGCCTCAACTAATATCCTTGGTACTCTTTTAAAATTGGCTGGTAACAAATTGAAAAAAAAATTCTTGCAACATATTTGACAGCCAAAGAATTAATAATCTTTTCATATAATGAGCTCTTGGTATTAATAAATTGAGAGCTAAAAACTTTATGGGGGAAGGGCATAAAGAACATAAATAGCCCAACATACCATGTATCTCTGGATGGTAAGGTAGTATGTTATAATGTCAGCTCATCTCAATTTAAGCTGTGAATTCATCTGATATATGAATCAGATGCTCAAAACTTTACCAGTACAGGAAAGTGACTAAATATGAAGTTCATCTGGAGAAATTGCTTACATGAGAATAAAGGAGTCAAAGAAATTTCCAAGATGCACAATATTTAGGAGACATATACATTATAATGTAGTCCAGTGCATTAGAAAGCTACATATTTTATTTATTTGAGAGAGAGGGTGTGTGTGTGCGCGCATGTGCACACAAAAGCAGGGGAAGGGAGAGGGAGAGAATCTCAAGTAAGCTGCCATGCCTAGCACAGAGCCTGACGTGGGGCTCCATCTCTTGATCCTGAGATCATGACCTGAGCCGAAATCAAGAGTCAGATGCTTAACCAACTGAATCACTCAGGCACCTTAGAAAGCTACATATTTTAAAACTGTGTAGCATTGGCACAAGAACAGCAGAGAGATAAATTGATTCATAGAACATAGTAGGCAGTCTAAATAGAAGTGAAAGCACATTTAAGAATTTGTTAAACGATATGGGGCGCCTGGGTGGCTCAGTTGGTTGAGTGGCCGACTTCAGCTCAGGTCATGATCTCATAGTTTGTGGGTTCAAGCCCTGCGTTGGGCTCTGTGCTGACAGCTCAGAGCCTGGAGCCTACTTCAGATGCTGTATGTCCCTCTCTCTCTGCCCCTTCCCACCTCCTGCTTGTGCGCGCGTGCGCACACACACACTCTCAAAATTAAAATAAACATTAAAACAAAATTTCAAAAAGAATTTGTTAAATGATTAAGTAAAGAGACAATGCTATATTTTAATTTTTTTAAGTTTATTTATTTTGGGAGAGAGAGAGCGAGCAGAGAGGGACAGAGAGAGAAGAAGAGAGAGAATCCCAAGCAGGCTACATACTGTCAAAACAGAACCTGACTCAGAGCTTGAACTCACAAACCATGAGATCATGACCTGAGCCGAAATCAAGAGTTGGACATTTAACTGATTGAACCACCCAGGCAGGCACCCCAGAGACAATGCTATATTTTAATGCTTTATTTACTTTTGAGAGAGAGAGCATGCCTGCAAGCGAGCAAGGAAGGGGCAGAGAGAGAGGGAGACACAGAATCTGGAGCAGACTCCAGGCTCTGAGCTGCACTTAACTAACTGAGACACCCAGGTGCCCCAACAGTGCTGTATTTTAATTGGGGAAAATATTTTTGAGACAGAAAGAGACAGGGCATGAACGGGGGAGGGTCAGAGAGAGAGGGAGACAGAATCCGAAGCAGGCTCCAGGCTCTGAGCTGTCAGCACAGAGCCCAATGCGGGGCTCGAACTCACGGACCGTGAGATCATGACCTGAGCCGAAGTCGGACGCTCAACCGACTGAGCCACCCAGGTGCCTTAATTGGGGAAAATAAAATACATTGGGCAGCTAGCTGTTTGGGGGAATATATTCACACTATATATTAAAATGACTTCCAGGTGTATTAAAGATTTAAGTATGGCAGATGAAATCATATAAGTATCAGAATAAATTATTGGGCCATTATTCTGTTGTGGGAAATGACTGAAATTTCTTCTTTGAAGAAATTATTAAGGTGCTTTACAAATGTAAAGAATGTCAAACATTATAGGGGCACCGGCTGGCTCAGTCAGTTAAACATTCGATTCTTGATTTCAGCTCAGGTCATGATCTCAAGGTTTGTGGGATTGAGCCCCAAGTGATTCTCTCCCTCTCTTTCTGCCCCTCACCTCACTCGCATGTGCATGTGCGCTGTCTCTCTCTCTCTCTGAAAATAAACATAAAAAATAAATAAGTAAATTTAAAAAGTCAAACATTATAAAAATAAGTAACGTAAAAGATGAAGTCCTACGTTACTCATTTTGCCGACACTGTGATGCCATCTTGGCATGGAGAAGGCTTTTCTAAGCGTGAAACCAGAACCTAGAAGGAAAAAAATCAATACTTCTAAGTACATTAAAAAAGTAGGAAAAAATGTAAGCATTTTTAAAGACTATGGAAACGACAGCATTTGACACATGGGTTATATTTTTTCTTCTTTTTTTTTTTAATGTTTATTTATTTTTGAGAGAGCAAGAGATAGCTTAAGCAGTATGGTAGGGGCAGAGAGAGAGAGGGAGACAGAGAATCCCAAGCACTGTCATAACAGAGCCTGATGCAGGGCTCAAACCCACAAACTGTGAGATCATGACCTGAGCCAAAATCAAGAGTTTGGATGCTTAACTGACTGAGCCATGTAGGTGCCGTGCCCCCTCCTGTTTTTTCTTTTTAATGTTTATAAGGGGTGTATTTTCTAATTGAGAAAGATGTAATACTAATCAGTATGTGAAGAATAACCAACTCATTTCCAGAAGACCTGAACAGCCAGCTCATACAAGAGGAAGATATGAATGGCCAGTAAACATCAAAAGATGCTCAACTGAAATGCAGAATCAAGCCAAAGCAATCACAAGGAACAAGAAAAAAATCTGGAGGACTCACACTACCAAGTATCAAGCTGTAGCAATTAAGATTAATATGGCATTGGCACATGGATAGACAAATAGATTGATGGAATAAAACAGTCCAGAAACAGACTGATATGTATACTGTCACATGATTTATGATAAAAGTAACACAGTGGTACAGCGGGGAAAGGAAAGTCAAATAAATGGTGCTGGTCAATTAGATATCCATATAGGAGGAAAAGTATCATGATTTTACCTTACCACCATATGCAGTGATCATTTTTGGATGGTTTGCTGACCTAAATTTGGAAAACAATTCTCACTATGTCAACAAAGATATATTTACAAAATGGCCCAAACATCAGGATAATTCCATAAATTGGATTATGTTAAGATTAAGAACATGTATTCATTAAAAGATACCATTAAGATCATGAAGAACCAAGCACAGAGTGGGAGAAGTGGGAGAAGATGCTTGAAGGACATATGCCTGATCAAAGACTCATCCTGCATCTAATATTAATACACCCCCTTTTTTTTAATGGGAAAAGAACTTGAATAGGCACCTAAAAAG